>NC_090261.1:51428064-51568064 GCF_037325665.1 Littorina saxatilis | reverse complement strand
AACGAGACATCTTCAAAATTACCTCTGGAGTGTTTGCGACGCAAAACTGATCCTTTGCGAAGGACACTGCAAAACAGCTGCTGGATTTCTTACCCAGTTTTGCTGAGTTACTGGCCCGATGGGCAAGTAAAACTGTCTGGCCTGCATCACTTACGTCAAAGATGGTGCAGTTGCCTAGGTATGGAAGCTGGTCTACTGTAACAGAATACACCACCTGACATCCATAAAATGTCTGCTCCTCTTGCTACAGGTGTGTGTGGGTCAGGTGAAATCAGGTGGTCAAACTTTTATTTGGATTCCTGAATGTTGCTAAGTTATTGCCCGATGGGCAAGTTAAACTGTTTGGCCTTCATCACTTCCGTCAAAGAAAATGAGGTTGCCAAGGTATGGAAGGAGGTCAAACGCATCACAGATTGCATCACCTATAACAGATAAAACGTGTGCTCCTCTTGCTACAGGTGTGTGGGGGTCAGGTGGACCTGGCCATAGGAGGAGACCAGGGAGGGTCCATCCGGATCCCCGCTAGCTTCACGGGTATTGTGGGCCTGAAACCCACCTGGGGCCTCGTGCCCTACACTGGAGCCTCCAACATTGAGCCCACTGTGGACCACCTGGGCCCCATGGCTAGGACCGTGACTGACTGTGCTCTGCTGCTGGAGGTTCGAATCTTTTGCTTTCAAAGAGTATATGCTTTTCAGCCTGTCCTTTTGTCTCTTGCTAGCTCTGTCTCTCCGTTTCTGGAGGATTGATTTTGGTCAATGGACCACACACATCTGACTAGAGCGGGGATTTAAATATCAAGTAAAATTAAAGTATATTGATCTAGTTTGATTTTGGTACATGGGACATTGATCACAAGTTTTCACGAACACACATTTTAGGAACATATAGCACACACATTTTTGAAACATACGCCTCTAAAAACCAATTGAACTGGTCGGCTTCTGGCAAATAGGCCGTTGAGTGTGTTTGTTTTTGTTTTGTTTTAAACAATGATATATTTCTGTTTGCATATTCATGAAATGTACTTACATTTATTTATATGAAAACAACAGCTAATGGTTTAGTTTTTTGTATTGTTTTTAAAGATAACCATTATACTGTGATGAGAACTGTTTTCGGGGGGGTCCTGATTTGGCCTAAATGGTCCGCTGGACCCATTAAGCAACAGTTAACTAACTAACTAACTGTTTTCGGGTTGGGTCCGGAAGGGGTCCGGTTGATGCAATTAGAAATGACTTTGTTCTATTTCTTCTTCTTTTCCGATTAGAATAGCCCAACTGGCAAACTGTACGGATAGATTAATGAGCAATGATATAATTGCAGGTGATCGCGGGCGACGACGACGGAAGAGATCCGCGACAGAAGACTGATGTTGTTATTCCTGAGTACACCAAACTGGTGTGTTACCTATTTCTCAATCTCTCTGTCAGACAATCAAATCTTGAGTACGTCAGTGTGTGCGTGAGAGAGAAAGAGAGAGAGAGAGAGAGAGAGAGAGAGAGAGAGAGAGAGAGAGAGAGAGAGAGAGAGAGAGAGAGAGAGAGAGAGAGAGACAGACAGACAGACAGACAGACAGACAGACAGACTGACAGACAGACAGACAGACAGACAGACAGACAGACAGACAGACAGACAGACAGACAGACAGACAGACAGACAGACAGACAGACAGACAGACAGACAGACAGACAGACAGACAGAGACAAGACAGACAGACAAACAGAGAGAGAGACAGAGAGAAACAGAACCAGAGGGAGAGCGACTGAATCAAGGAGAGAGACGGAATGAAATAGAAGTTTTTAAACTTGAATCATTTGATTGTAGTCCGTACAGGCAGGTTTCAGACAACACCAGCTCTTGACAAATGCTTGATTGTTGAAAGGAGGCTCGTATCTTTTTTTGGGAATAAGTGAAAGTTACTTTCAGCTGGAGCAAGGCGTGTCCGGAAAGAAGGTGGGCCTACTGACCGAAGGGTTTGAGGCGTGTACAGAAGAGGCAGTGAAGACAGTGGTTAGGGCAGCGGCCAACAAACTAACACAGGTGGGCGCTATCGTCAAAGAAACGTCCATCCCAATGCACAAGGATGGTAGGTTGAGAAGCATTGTTTTGTTGTAAGTTATGGAAATACAATATAGAAATACGCCATATCTTGCTTGAAGGGTAAAAGTTGCTTGTTGGATGCTTGAAAAGGATAATAGCAGGTTCCTGGTCCCCTCCCCGCGGGTTAGGGGGAAGAATTTACCCGATGCTCCCCAGCATGTCGTAAGAGGCAACTAACGGATTCTGTTTCTCCTTTTACCCTTGTTAAATGTTTCTTGTATAGAATATAGTCAATTTTTGTAAAGATTTTAGTCAAGCAGTATGTAAGAAATGTTAAGTCCTTTGTACTGGAAACTTGCATTCTCCCAGTAAGGTCATATATTGTACTACGTTGCAAGCCCCTGGAGCAAATTTTTGATTAGTGCTTTTGTGAACAAGAAACAATTGACAAGTGGCTCTATCCCATCTTCCCCCTTTCCCCGTCGCGATATAACCTTCGTGGTTGAAAACGACGTTAACACCAAATAAAGAAAGAAAGAAAGAAAGAAAGGTTCATATTAAACATTTTCGGTGCCAATTTAAAAGTTGACGTTTGCAATTTGTTTGGTCAAGGGATTTAGCAAGGACTATTACACAAGATTATCCCTTTGTTAAACACCATGTTCTCGACTGGATGCATATAACAATATTCATTTTTGAACTCACTGTACATAAGACCTTGCTGTGTTTGCTAGTGTCAGATTTAAAATATGAAATGACTAGAATACATGCACCACAGTGACTAAAAACAATATGCATTACAATACGGTGTTGTTATTTCAGCTGGTGCAATATGGACCGTGACAGGCGGGCAGGGTGCCTACAAGTGCATGTATGAAAGCAATGGTAAGTCGTACCCACGGGACATTTTTCTTCAACAGTCTAACACATTTACTCACACACAATCAAGCATATACTTATAGTACTAGCGCACGGACACGCGCATGATCTCACAAACCGGAATTAAATTACATATTCTTACTCCGAATCACATGTAAGCATTGACGCAGTCAGAGATGCTAAGGTCCTGAAAATCGCTACCCGTCTAACAGTCAAAGGGAAGCAACCCCACAAACAAAAAAGTGTAAGTGGAAGCGTAGCTAGGGACGCTAGCCATGAAGGTTACCTCCCCTTGGAGTGACCTACGTCACTATCGCTTCCCGAGCACGTGATAGAACTCATACGACTTTTTTCACTCAGAGGAGGAGGTCGCTTTTTCTATCGCTCTCGTGGCTGTCTGCTTGGTGTTTGCCTGGCTCCCATCGGTCTCGTTTTTCACCCGTCTACTTGCTGGCTGCTTCATCAGCTGGTGAGATCTTTCCAGTTAGTCTTTTGACTAGCGTTTTTGTTGTTCGTGCTACTGAATTTCTTCTGTCCTGTTGGACTTTGATTTTCGGTAGTTTTTTTTTCTTTGGCCGCCATTTTGGTAGCCATTTTGGGAGCGGGGGTTTGCTGTTTAGCGAATCTCGGTTCTTTTTTGAGAAGAGGGCGTAACTCACGAAGCTTAGGGTCAGTTTCATTCAGGTCTCAACTAGACTTGAGATGATAAGGACTTTATCTAAGCTGACCTTATCTGGGTGGTTTTTACCATCATTAGGCAGATCCATGAGTGGTTACAAACAAGGGGGGGGGGGGGGGGAGGGGGGCAGTCAGCCCTTTCTCCAGCACCTGCTAGAGTGCACTATTCTAGATCTCAGGCATCGACTTTAGCAGTCCTCAGTTCAGGAGGATGCTATGATGTTCTATGAACAGTTTCTTTGAAGACAGACTATGTTTCATCAATTTCGAGAAACGTCGTAGGGACTAACAGGACTTTCTTCTTCCTACGCCCGGCATGCGGCAAGCAGAAGCGGACAAGTCCTATTCAGAGATATTTTATGTTCCCACCACCTTGTTGGAGTTACCTGCTTATATGTGATTCGGAGTAAGAATATGTAATTAATTTTAATCGAACATTTTTAAGTAAATTTTCATTTGATTAATATACTTACCCGAATCACATAGGTAATTCCCTCCCACCTTCCCCGCTTTATAGTTTCTAAGTATTCTATAAGTCGTATGAGTTCTATCACGTGCTCGGGAAACGATAGTGACGTAGGTCACTCCAAGGGGAGGTAACCCCCATGGCTAGCGTCCCTAGCTACGCTTCCACTTACACTTTTTTGTTTGTGGGGTTGCTTCCCTTTGACTGTTAGACGGGTAGCGATTTTCAGGACCTTAGCATCTCTGACTGCGTTAATGCTTATATGTGATTCGGGTAAGTATATTAATCAAATGAAAATGTACTTAAAAATTTTCGAGTCAAGCACACGCGCAGGCGTGTGGTATTCAAGTCAATTCAACTTTATTCTCTGAATGTGTGATATACATACTGTTTTTGTTTTGGCTCGTATGCACACAACTAACAACGCCTATAATGCGAACAAAAGGGCGTTTTATATTACTCAGAATATTGGAGGTCGTTTCAGATGCCCCCGAAATCGGCGTATGCTGCCTGAATGGCCTGGTACAAACGGTCATACACGTAAGAATCCACTCGTGCTAAAAACATAAGTGAACGTGGGAGTCTAAGCCCATGAACGAAGAAGAAGAAGAAGAAGAAGAAGAAGAAGAAGAAGAAGAAAAAGTAGTTTCAGATGCAACCCATCTTCTATTTATTTACACCATGTAAAACAATTGACCATGCGGACATAAACCACACTGTCATGAAGTGGAACGGAACCTGTGGGATTCTATCATTTAGACAAAAGAAGCATAGACAATGTCACGTGTCCGGCTTCATACCGGAAGTAAAATGTCGACGTCTGGCGTGATATGACTTGTCTTTTGCCACAAACATAACCAATAACATATTTATCGGCACACAGGTACGGGGTTTTTCGCCAAAGGGTTCTACCCAACGTCTCTTCAAGAGGCCACCTTCCGTGGGCGGACCACCCACCCACAAGACATGCAACCTATCTTCAAGTTCTTCTGCCTCTACATGAGCCACATTGACCGCATGTACGGAAACAAGTTCTACGCCAAGGGTCAAAATCTGATCCTGGAACTGACCAAGAAATACGATGCTGCCCTGCAAGAGTTCGATGTGCTCATCATGCCAACTATGCCGTACACAGCGTCCAAGATGCCTGCCAAGGACTGCTCATTCAAAGGTAAAACCTCAAATTCATTGGGCGAAGTCGACTTAGTACTTCACTAAGCTGGCTCCGCGAAGCTATGATAATGATAATAATGATAATAAAGCATAGAACATTTATACAGCGCATGTATCCAGGGTTTAACCCTGCTCAAAACGTTGTACAAACATTGGGAGAAAAACAACAACAACAACATAACATTATATACAGGGCAAGCACTGACACATATCAATGAATAACACAATGCACTATAAAACATTATCACAAACACACGCGCGGACACACACACGCACTATATAATCAACATTGCATAATAATACATTATGGCACTCAATTTCCGGTAACAGATTTTGCAAAGCCATCTTCGCGAAGTCTACTTCGGGCTTAATTAAGGGGAGGTGGGCCAGTGCAAAATGGACAAATTGATCAAAACCCTTTTAAATTTGTTTGCAGATAATGGTCTCATAACATACCTAAAGTGCATGTGTGTCTGTGTTTTTGTCTAAAGTGTCATATTTATGTGTCAATAAAGACAATATTTGAATAGTTTATCCTCAACGTCGTTTTTCTAATGTCGGCCATTTTTGCGGCAGTTGCATCTGTGGTGTTGCGATTTCTCTGGCTGTAATTTAGCTAGAGCAATAATTTTTTGTGCAGTTTGTGCAGAATATCACATTCTGGGGGATTACGAAAGGATTTTGTTGCCATTGTATTACAGTCATAACCAGGTTATTTCAAACAACATTTTTGCAGGGGTTACCCTAAAGTTTGACGGTTGTAACAAAGAAATGTCCCTAACTCCAAATATAAATATAATAATCAAAATCTGCTTCGTAATCCCCTAGAGCATACCCAGAAAGATAAAATATAACAATAATTAGAAGTGTGACAATCATATCTGCTGAAATATTACTTTCCCCCTGTACTCCTGTTTTGTCTGTTTTTGACCGTTTTTGTCGCGTAAAACAAAAACCAGCAACCCAAAATACAAAAAGTGACTATCATTTATCATTGTTTATTCATTACTTTCATAAAATAACATTCAAACAAAATAAAACATTCAAATGAAAAAAAAACACAGTGCACTGGCCCACCTGGTCCGAAGACAATCAGAATTGTTTTCTTATGGTGAGACGGTATCCTATTTTGCTGTACACCATTAACACGGGGGATAACCGGTCAAAGGCCGAACAGAAGCCGAAGGCCGCTCATGACACGTGTGAAGGCAAGTTTTGTCTGTTTTCTAGGTATTGTTTGATTTATGTCGGGATTTAAGGTAAGCTACTGATTCAGCGATGACTAAATTTGTTTCTCGATGCATAAAAAGTCAGGGAGCGATTGATATTTGCCCGTAAATAGCCTTCAAAGCTGAAAATGTCCGCGATCGAGCACCGGAAATGGCTATTCGATGGGTTTTGCAAGTAGAAATGTGCTTTATTTCACCAAATCAGCTCGTATTTGGTGTGGATACGGGATTCTAGAGGACGAAGGAGTCATAAGAGGTGCAAAGAAGTGCTATTTGGGAGTAGAATAAATCTTCCGAGACAGTAGACAAGAGAAGGTCATATTTGAGAGATGCGCGTAGGCCGATTGTCTTTCCGACAAGCGAATGAGACAGCAGATTAATCATTCGTTTTGACCAGAAACCTAGTCTCTAGTTTTTATGAATGAGTTTTTTAATTAAAACAATCACGAGAACTCTCTCGCTTAGCCTAATGGCTGTTCGATGGATTTCGCAAGTAGAAATGTGCTTATTTCACCAAATCAGCTCGTATTTGACATCGGTTTGGTATATATATATATATATTTTCTAATCCTACCGCGAACTGGATAGCAGACGCGGCACGACTGTTGCACCACACTTTGAAGTAATCCCACACTTTGAAGTAAATTACTTCAAAGTGTGGGGATGTGCCCCACACTTTGAAGTAAACCCATTTTTTTACTTCAAAGTGTGGGGGGATCTTCCCACACTTTGAAGTAAACTCAGTTTTTACTTCAAAGTGTGGGGGGATCTTCCCACACTTTGAAGTAACTTACTTCAAAGCGTGGGACTTTTGCATCGCCTGTTTGAGCCTGATGATTTTGTCAAAAAAAATGGCAAAGTCTTTTGGATGAGTGAACAGAAAAAGTGAGCGAGCCAAGAAACATAATGATGTTTGTTATCAGGCTTTAAGCAATGTCCCATTGTTGAGTGTGACGAAAACTCGTGATGACGATTTTAAAACATGTTGGGTCACGCATGGTCCAATCTTACATGGTCCAATCTTACATGGTCCAACCTTACATGGTCCGACCTTACATGGTCCAATCTTACATGGTCCACCCTTACATGGTCCAATCTTACATGGTCCAATCTTACATGGTCCAATCTTACATGGTCCAATCTTGCATGGTCCAACCTTGCATGGTCCAACCTTGCATGGTCCAACCTTGCATGGTCCAACCTTACATGGTCCAACCTTACATGGTCCAACCTTACATGGTCCAATATTACATGGTCCAACCTTACATGGTCCAACCTTACATGTTCCAATCTTACATGGTCCAACCTTACATGGTCCAACCTTACATGGTCCAATCTTACATGGTCCAACCTTACATGGTCCAACCTTACATGGTCCAACCCTACATGGTCCAATCTTACATGGTCCAATCTTACATGGTCCAATATTACATGGTCCAACCTTACATGGTCCAACCTTACATGGTCCAATCTTACATGGTCCAATCTTACATGGTCCAATCTTACATGGTCCAATCTTACATGGTCCAATCTTACATGGTCCAATAATATATATATGGACCATGTAAGATTGGACCATGTAAGGTTGGACCATGTAAGGTTGCACCATGTAAGGTTGGACCATGTAAGGTTGGACCATGTAAGGTTGGACCATGTAAGGTTGGACCATGCGTGACCCAACATGTTTTAAAATCGTCACCACGAGTTTTCGTCACACTCAACAATGGGACATTGCTTAAAGCCTGATAACAAACATCACTATGTTTCTTGGCTCGCTCACTTTTTCTGTTCACTCATCCAAAATCGTCGCGATATAACCTTCGTGGTTGAAAACGACGTTAAACACCAAATAAAGAAAGAAAGAAAGATCCAAAAGACTTTGCCATTTTTTTTGACAAAATCATCAGGCTCAAACAGGCGATGCAAAAGTCCCACGCTTTGAAGTAAGTTACTTCAAAGTGTGGGAAGATCCCCCCACAATTTGAAGTAAAAACTGAGTTTACTTCATTCAAAGTGTGGGAAGATCCCCCCACACTTTGAAGTAAAAAATGGGTTTACTTCAAAGTGTGGGGCACATCCCCACACTTTGAAGTAATTTACTTCAAAGTGTGGGATTACTTCAAAGTGTGGTGCAACAGTCGTGCCGCGTCTGCTATCCAGTTCGCGGTAGGATTAGAAAATATATATATATATACCAAACCGATGTCAAATACGAGCTGATTTGGTGAAATAAAGCACATTTCTACTTGCGAAACCCATCGAACAGCCATTAGGCTAAGCGAGAGAGTTCTCGTGATTGTTTTAATTAAAAAACTCATTCATAAAAACTAGAGACTAGGTTTCTGGTCAAAACGAATGATTAATCTGCTGTATCATTCGCTTGTCGGAAAGACAATCGGCCTACGCGCATCTCTCAAATATGACCTTCTCTTGTCTACTGTCTCGGAAGATTTATTCTAGTTTTTCTACTCCCAAATAGCACTTCTTTGCACATCTTATGACTCCTTCGTCCTCTAGAATCCCGTACCCACACCAAATACGAGCTGATTTGGTGAAATAAAGCACATTTCTACTTGCAAAACCCATCGAAGAGCCATTTCCGGTGCTCGATCGCGGACATTTTCAGCTTTGAAGGCTATTTACGGGCAAATATCAATCGCTCCCTGACTTTTTATGCATCGAGAAACAAATTTAGTCATCGCTGAATCAGTAGCTTACCTTAAATCCCGACATAAATCAAACAATACCTAGAAAACAGACAAAACTTGCCTTCACACGTGTCATGAGCGGCCTTCGGCTTCTGTTCGGCCTTTGACCGGTTATCCCCCGTGATTAACTGATCCAACTCTGTCCGTGTGTGCGTTTGTATGTAATGGCGTATGGTGTGCCAAACGTTAGCATTGGCGATATTTCAGAAACTGATGAACTTATAGATGCACCCAATTGGCTATGATGATAAACAAGAGAAAAACGCTTTTGAGCAAAGCATATTCAAATTCAAAACTTTGTGGTTATTCCCTTACCATAATGTAAATGACACATCTGTTCAACTGAGCAGACGAATTATGATAGTCATGGACATAAAAAAAAATCCTTGCGCGTAAAGTCGTTAGGCCAGATTTAAATATATGACACCGATCGTAATAAGGTGGGGCTGATTACAATTTGGAATGGTGATAAAGTTTAACGCGGGTAGGACGAGTCCATACCTATAGATTCAAAATTCCTTGTACGTATATACCGCAAAACAGATAATGGCAAAACGTACAGATCGGTGATCCCGCAGGTGACATTTAGTTACAGAGAGATGACATTGGTTGAGGGATTGATGTTTTCAGTGATGACCCGTAAAGGCTGTAATCAAATCAGGAAGAGCTGCGAAATGTGAAAGATAAAAGTCGCTTGTTCATTTCAATCAGTGCTTCTTGAAGACAAGAGGTGCCAGGTGATTCGTTCCGCACAACTCTCACTTAGTCTTGTTGCGCATGCCGTATACATTTAGAGCGCTTGCGTCCCTTTGTTTCTCAGACCGTGAAGGCTTTGTTCTTGTCAGGATGTCATTTGTGATTTTTTTTCGGTGGTGTTTACTACAGTCTGCAGTGCATATACTCCAGTCGCCTAACTAACCGATTGAAACCCTTCATCTGACAGAGCTGCATCTCAATGCGATGTCAATGGTGGCAAACACCATGCCCTACAACAGCACCGGTCACCCCGCTCTCTCCATCAACGCCGGGTTCTCTCCCCCTGATGGGCAGGACAAAAGGAAGCTACCCATCGGCATGATGATCGTGGGACGCAAGTTCGACGAAGTTACCGTTCTTCAGTTTGCCAGGGCTTTCGAGAAACTTTCTGGATGAAGTGAACAGTTTACAGATTTTCAACTTATGTACCGCTGCAAACATGCTGGATCAAAATAGATAAAGAGACGTGCAACATAATGTGTAGTTTAATTCAAGTTCAGTGTACCAAATTAACTCTCTTCAACACCGCCCTGATATGGCCCTTCGTGGTCGGCTGGGCGTTAAGCAAACAAACAAACAAACAAACTCTCTTCAACAGCGGTTAGCCACGTCTATTGGGTATGAAATAGGGTTCACGACAGTTAAGTAATTTCTTTGTCAAAAGTATTGATTTTGACCTCTATTTTGATTCAGTAAAAGTGAAATTGGGTAACTTGCAATGGATTTCTTGAATTTTGGACACTGCGCTTAGATATTACAATAATTATGTTGCAAACACTGAGTCACGAATCACTTGTCTAGGCATTTAACTTTGCCTTTTTACTCGCAATTTCCTCGAATGTAATGCCACGTCACACTTTCTTTACTGTAAATTTACGCATTATCTGACAATATATATCGGTATAACCAGTTTAGTAATATTGTCTTCCATTATATATCATGTAAAACGTGACTCATGTAGTCTCATGTAGTAGTGTTTATATTTTGTTTAAGTAATTTGTATTTTATTTTACTTTATTTTATTCTTCTTATTTTTTTTTTTAACTTAAATCTAATTATTTTTACATTCTTTATTTTTCAATAAAAATCAATGTCTAGATCTGTTGTATGCTTACTCTCAGACAGGTCGCGTTTTCTATGTTTGTACTTTGCAGTACAATAACACTACACTTTAATCGGAAAAGTGAACAGTTTGTACATGTGTATATTTCATGTAAGATTTGACTGATAAAAACAGACCTCTCATAGCCTGCTCCAAAGTTTATGGCGGGCCCCTTAGCCTTTTTGGCTCACGTAAGTGTAGCCTATGCCGATGCTAACTTTTGTCTGTCTGTGCGTGCGTGCGTGCGTATGTATGTATGTCTGTGGTAGAAACTTTAACATTTGACTGAACACCGAAATACTAATTTTACAATGATCAACATTTCGTCGGCACGTATGTAGTTAAAGTGTGTATCCAAAGAAAACAGGTGGTGGGGGGTTTTGGGGGGGTAAAAACAGCTGACTGGTTTGTGTCGTGTGTGGTATGTAGACCAGGTCAGGGGTCAAGGTTAGGTCAGATCGCGTGAAGGATTGTGGTATAAATACGGTTATCACCGAGCTGCAGTTCGCCGATTCGGAGAAGACGATTTCACATTGTTCGGTTTCGTAGCTCCAGAAAAATAGATAAAGAAGATACCAAAGGAGATTTCCTACAGGTTAATCTGCACAGCGTGTTTCCAGTGTCTGCGCGAGGAAGCGCAGCGCTGTCGAAAGCGCAGTGTCGATCTGGCCATCTCAGGCAGTCGTGTCCCCGTAAGTAGGCTACAGACAGACAGATCTAGATCTAGTGTCTCGCACTCTTGCACCGTGTCACCTATGCTTACTGTGTGTGTGTATGTGTGACGGAGTGATTGAGTTTGTGTTACTGTTTGTCGATTTCTTACGTGAGCCTTGAAGGCTTCGCCTCTTGTTCATTATGCGATCCAAACACACATCGTAATTTAAGCTGCAAAATTAGCAACAACATAAATAAATAAAGATATCTAAAACAAGATTTCTTGAGAGGTGTTGTCATTTTCTGTCAGCTTTGTCTTTTGGTTTCATTTGCATTATTACACTGACAGACATAATCACTCTGAAACGCGTTTCGCTAACACACACACGCACGCACGCTCGAACGCACGGTGCACGCACGCACACAAACACACGCATGCACACACACAAACACACACACACACGCACACACACACACACACACACACACACACACATCATTCTCTTCACAGGTTTCCTCTTGGGAAAGTCTCTGGTGACTTTAAATGGTTTCTGTCACAACCGTGGCTTCTGATATTTTATATATATACTATATATTCTGATATTTTATATATATATATTTATATATTCGCGCGCCAAGCACGCACGCACTAACACATTCATTCGCGGCACGCACGATAACACACACATACACAAACTGGCACAATCACACAAATATGCGCGTGCACGTACGTAGACTCTCCTGAAAAAATTTACAAAACACACACACACACACGCAAACACGAACGCATACACAAACACTCACACTCAAAACACACACACACACACACACACACACACACACACACACACACTCTCACTGAGTGTGTGTGTGTCACGTGTGTGTGTGTGCGCGTGCGGTGTGTGTGTTTGTGTACGTGTGTGTGTCAGTGTGTGCGTGTGTGTGTGTGTGTGTGTGTCAGTCTCATGGAATTGTACGTGTGCAGTGCATTTGTGTGTGGTGTGTCTGTGCATGCGTGTCTGCATCTGTCTGTACTGACTTACTGTCATTCAGTTTCTCTCTTACTGCCTGGCTGGCTGGCTGTGGGTGTGGCTGGCTATCCATGAGCAGCAAGGTAATATAGGGGAAAGGCTCATAATATGGACTGGCTCCTAATATAGACCACCTCCGGTTCTGACAAACTAACGGCGCTAGAGCGCTCAAAATAATTTCATTGGCTGTATTCACCCTTTCTGGATAACATGCACATGTCAAAACAGTTTCAGATATACACAAACCTCAAAACTGTTAGGCTTTTTCTCTTTTTTTCTCTTTTGGCAGCGTTCACTCTAAGTTTGTCGCCTAAAACGGACTCGTTTCTGTCCACAGCTGAAGCTTTTATCACACAAAACTTGCTATATATGACATCTCAGACCGTATTTGTTAAATTTAAGCAGTGTTGGTCCCGATTTTCTACTGCAAACACAAAATATTAGCAAAATCTCAAAGTATGTGTGTGTACCCAAATATGGACCACCTTCAACAAATCGACGAAAATAAAATTTAAAGGCTATTTTCATTAATTCATTAAGAAGCTTGCTGAAAATAACCCTCGAGATTTCAAAAAAAATATAACAAATAGTCTTCTTTTCGTGGAATTTGATAATTTGCTTCAAATAATGCTCTCATCAACTCGAAACCTAAAGCATATTTTAATTAGTCTGACCTGCACACTAAGTTGTATCATGTTATTTTGAAGTTTTGGGGGCTTTTTAAAGTGATTCGTGAAGGTCGCTTCACTGTTCCATATCAGGCGCCCAGGCTCCTACTAATTATGGACCATTTGTATTAAATTTTTGCTGTTTAAATGTCTATTAGAGCTATTTCACTCTAATTCAGCCCAACGGTTAACATAAGAGAGAAGGACTACCAAACACAAAATGAAATATCTTCGCAAGAAAACAAGCTAGTTATCGGCATGAAACAAAAAGTGGTCCATATTAGGAGCCCTTCCCCTAATCCATAAGGACCACAGCATATCAAAGTGAATCATTATTACCATCAGAATGAGTAAACACCAAAACTACACTATCATTCAGGTCAAGATCTGTGCGGTCTAGTTCTCCTGTCCTAGTTTCATAAGCTGACCCCATTCTGATAATCATCGGTCCACGGCTATTGGAAGTAACACATTTTTGACCTGAGGTCAGGATGACCCGGGCAGTGACGTACGGTGAGTCTAAGAACCAACCGTCATAGATACTCTTTGGGTGAGTAGAGGAATACCCCAGCCGTCGCTTCGCTCAGGGACCTATATTTAGAGGGATAGGAAACTCCGCCGCCTCACGCGATCCTCGCAGGCGCAGTGAAGGAGTTTCCTATCTATCAGACTATCTATAAATATATTTCTACTAGATGATTACCCGCTTCGCCGGGTACCGGCTTCGCCGGGAAGAAGTAGAGCCGAATACCAGGCTGCGCCTGGGACCCGGCTTTAACGTAGTAACGGGAATATGGATTGACGCCACACGGAGGAAGGGAGATAATCGCGGCTGAAAACAATGGAGAAGATAAGGAAGAGTTACTGGTAGTGGATCCAGACAACAACAACACAAAAATCGGTTCAGCGCGCACAGCGCTGCGCGCTGAGAGCACGTGTTGAAATATCTCATCGACCAGGTTGTGTCCCGGGTGTACCTGAATATGCCCACCAAATTTGAAACAGATCCATCGAGAACTTTGGCCGTGCATCGCGAACAGACAGACAGACACTAGTCGTATCTATATATATATAGAAGATGCTTCGCTGTAGCTGTTTCGTGCTCAGTTCCAAATGTCACGCGGTATTTCGTATTCGGTTTTTTGTTGTGTTGTATTTCGTACATGGACCATAGCAGTAACGTTCTTTGAACCCAGCCATTTGTGACGTATTCCATACCCAGTATTTTTTTTGCGCTGGATTTCAGCAAATATCGGGTTTCAACTAAACAACTCGGGGACTCCAACGGCGTTAGGCCTACTTCTCTTGCAGTTTAGCTGACCCGGTTTCAAAACTCGTCGCCGACGAACGAGTGGAATTTATAGCTGTGTTGCCGCTTTGTCAAATCCTGTTGGTCTGCTGATTTTGCGAGAATGGCAAGAGCAGGTAAGCAAGAGTGAGACAGAGAGACAGAGAGACAGAAAGTACGTGAATCTATAGGTGAGTCGGTCTGGCTGTCTGCCTGTGTGTGTGTGTGTGTGTGTGTGTGTGTGTGTGAGTGTTTGTGTCAGTGTGCGTGCGTGCGTGCCGGCGTGCCTGCGCGTGTGTGTGCATCAGTGTGCGTCAGTGCATGTGCGTGCGTGTGCGCATGTAGTGCGTGCGTGCGTGAGGTGCGTCAGTGCGTGCGTGATCGAGTGCGTGAGTGCGTTATCGAGTGCGTGCATGCGTGCGTGCGTGTGTGTGTGTGTATTTCAGCCTCATGTCTACACTGATGTTACGTGAAATAGAGAGGAAAAATATGACATACTTGCAGACGCATATAAACACATAAACATCGCGCTTGAATCAGACAGTTTTCAATTTAAATGAAATGTATTTGAGGCGTCAGTTCTTGCAAATAGCTCTCTAACCGGGTCAGCTGCTAATAATGATGTACATAATTATGCATACACACTCGCGGGAAATTGCTTCGGTACACGTATGGCACGCACATCAGCTATGCCATTTACTGATCAACAGACCGTCGTGCACACTCCATGTAGGGTGTGTCTAAAGCACGCGGGGACACGCGGGGACGGTTAAATAGCACGCGGGGACGTTATATAATAACATTCTGACTATCCTTTATGTATTTTTTTTTTTAACAAAAAGGGTTGGTTTTTTTTTAAAACTTTTTTTCTCAGAATGTTATAAAATAACGTCCCCGCGTGCTATTTCACCGTCCCCGCGTGCAGTTAAACTGTCCCCGCGTGTCCCCGCGTGTTTTAGACACAGGGGGTCTAAAACACGCGGGGACGTTATTTTATAACATTCTAAAAAAAAATTGAAAAAAAAGTCACATTTTAAAAAAAAATTTTTAATTAATAAAGGATAGTCAGAATGTTATTCTATAACATCCCCGCGTGCTACTTCACCGTCCCCGCGTGTCCCCGCGTGTCCCCGCGTGTTTTAGACACACCGACCATGTATTTATCATCCGGTTCCCCCGCGAACGTGCCTTCTGCGTGCTACTGGAATGATGTTTCTTCACATTGAGAATCGTTTAATTGGTGATTGCAAGAATGGCTAGCGCACGTAACACAGAGAGAGAGAGAGACACAGAGAGAGATGGATGGATGTTTTATTGTTCTAATCAATGAGTTGATTTTGACAATTTTCAGACAAATGCATAAATTGGTGCATAAAACGAAATTACCCTTTAGGGTGAGATACATTGGGCCTAAAACATAGCCTACACATGCAAATAAGAGAGGCAAAATAAAGAAAGAGCCTGCCAAATGTTGAGACATAATCATGAAAACATAGCTTGGAAAGATGATATAACTTAAGCAAAAGAGAGAGAGAGAGAGAGAGAGAGAGAGAGAGAGAGAGTGTGTGTGTGTGTGTTTGTGTGTGTGTGTGTGTGTGTGTGTGTCTGTGTGTGTATGTGTGTTTGTGCGTGTGCGTGTGTGTGTCACTGTGTGTGATTGTGCATGTGTGTGTGTGTGTGTGTGTGTGTGTGATTTGACTGTCAGTGGACTATCCTCAATCGCATATCTATGGGGTATTTTGTGTTAAAGTGAACATGAATGTAAAGAATAAGAATAACAATGTTTACATAACTTTATAATTCATACGCTAACCTCATAACCGCACGAAGAACAATATACTTTAGTTTGTTTTTAAATGCATTCTACTGGTTTGAATTATTACACCCATCGTTTCAAACGATGGCACACGTTTTGGATCTCTGAAACGTACACTCAATCTTAAATAATTATTTGATGATGACGACGACGACGACGACGACGCTGGTGCTGTTTGTTTGTTTGTTTGTTTGTTTCAGTGTGAGAGATGATGATGATGATGATGATGATGATTTCAGGAGAAACATACCACGCTCCGGGTTTATGTGGGCCCGGACTACAAGATATCCGGGCACTTAACGAGGAGATGAAACTGAAATGTTCGGAGCAAGAACTTCAAGAAATGACGGGTCAGTATTAGTTAGACATTCTTATAAGATTTCAAGATTTACTTATCATCTCGTGTCCGTGTGTAGCATAGACATGAAGGGATCTCAGTTCTATACACATGTATCTGAGCGACAAAATTCATGCGACCGTGCGAGATTCATCCAAGCTGTAAGGATGAAGGCTGAGTAAATAAAAATCGACCGGCGCTTTGATACAAGCTCCTGTGGCTGTCGACCGGCGCTTTGATACAAGCTCCTGTGGCTGTCGACCGGCGCTTTGATACAAGCTCCTGTGGCTGTCGACCGGCGCTTTGATACAAGCTCCTGTGGCTGTCGACCGGCGCTTTGATACAAGCTCCTGTGGCTTGATAGTGACCATCCTTCTTACACCCAGGAAGCGCTCGTTTTTTCCCCTGAGAATCTGGACTTAATCTAGAAAACAGACTGCAAACGCAGGTTTAAGGCTCCCCCTCACCCTTCATACCCTTCGTGTTGTTTTCGTACTTTCTTGACTGTCTTTTATTTAATCCGATGGGTGGGTTTTTTCAGCAATGATGGGAGAAGTGACCAAGGCCTATCAACGCGCGAGCGAGATGATAGATCCTTCCATCCCACTGGTCAAGTACCCCCGAACTCCTGGGTACAAACCCCACCCAGAGGACAACCCTTACAATGCTTGGTGTGTTTAATCAAGTTCATTGAGGTGTGGGGTTGGTTTATGAACTCGATAACTTACTGCCTTAAAGCCCCAGTATGTCTCAAATGGTTTACAAAACGATTAAAATCGTCTAATGAAAAAAGCAGTTCTAACCTTATGGAACACACTTGCAATAGCATTTAATAGCATTCAATGAAACAAATTGCTCGCGTAAACCACACACCAGATTTAGTGGTTTATCTAACCCCTGAGCCATTGCGAACCCGTGTGATCCACTTTCATTTTTTTCACAATTTAGTCGTCAGTTTGTTTTTTCAATGCCACTGGCTGTATCCACGCCGCTACCTCCGCTGCACACCAAAAATAGCCGGGGCCACTTGCTGCGCACCGGGGTAGAGCCACGAGAGGTGAGTTTCTGCACTAAATCGTCTCTGTTTACTCCAAATTGACATATCATCACGTGACTGGCGTTTGTACTTCGACCTAAGGTGTTATAACATCACATCATCGATTTTATTCTTTCCCTCGATTCAATTGTGAACTCTGAGCTTCGATTATTTATGCTTTTCCAGTGAATTATGTGCAAATTCTGACTTTCCACAGTTATTACGGAAAATCAAGCTTATCAAACAAGCTGCAGATAATTGGAATGTAATTATTGGTTATTTGTTGACATCTGGCTCAAGTGGTGTCTACTAACTTCACGCGGTTGAATCATATTTGTTGAATCTCTACCGTCACTGAACGATTTTGTTGCTGCGCACCGGGGCCATGTCTCTATTTTGAGGGCTGCGCACCCGGGCACTTATGTGCTGCGCACCGGGGCCACTGACTTACTTACTTACTGCCTTTCACGCCTGGTGGCGTGTAGGGCAGCGACTTTTGTCGCTGTTTCTGTAACTCACTCGGTTTTACCAGTTAGAGTTGTTGGCCCTAAGCTGAACCCCCAACCTGGAGGACCAGGGTACACATTTTAGTCTGGCCTCTACCTCACGCGGATCTGTTCGGCATGGTTGGACCTACCAGGGACACGAGGTCCCCGCCGACATAGCTCCGGAGGTTGTCAAGGCACGCAAGCCCCCACACCACGATCAAGGTAAGTGCACCAGGTGGGGGCGGGGCCAGTGAAGCATGTGTAAATTCGGACCTTCCACAGTTATTACGGAAAATCAAGCATATCAAACAAACTGCAGAGAATTAGAATATAAAGATTGGTTATTTGTTGGCATATGGCTCAAGTGGTGTATTATAAATTCATGCGGTTGAGTCATATTTCTTGAATCTCTAGCGTCATTTGACGATTTTGTTGCCGCGCACCGGGCTATGTCTCTGTTTTGAGGGCTGTATACTGACCTGGGCACTAATTTGCTGCGCACCTGGGACAGTACTACATTGAATAAAGTATTGTCTGTCTCAGCCACACACACGCGCTCGATCCCACACACACCGCGCACACACACACACACACACACACACACACACACACACACACACAAGGTAATGACGCTGACGTTCGTGCGTTTTGTCCTTTTTAAGAGTGGGTTTGTTCTGCTTTGCAGGTGAACAAGTGGATCAGTTTAGATGTTACTACTGCAAATTCAAATTTCGAGAGTTCAAGGACGTTTTTGGACACCTCGCTAACGTCCAGAAAACTGCTGTCTACGGTGACTGCTGAGATCTCCTCCATCTGCAATACAACATTTTTATTCAAAAACAATCAGAAATAAAGAAATCTGCGGAAATCCACCCAAATTCGGATCAACGTAGGCCTCCTAACGTTTGGCAACTTCTGTCCCCAACTGTAGCCATAGTTTGGCAACAAAGGATCCTTCTTTATCATGTATTATCGGGAAGAAAATTTCTCAAGTCGATCTCAGTATTCGTTCGTGGGATAAGCTTACATCCAACTTCGCTGGGAATATATCTGCAGGCGCCTGTACCTGCCCGCGCATGTGTATTGCAAACAATGAGAACAAGAACTAAAAGAACTCTCAGCGGAAGAAAATGTTCCATCTTTATGTACTATTTTAATGGACAATAAAGTGCTATTATTGTTATTGATATTGAACTGCGAGAAGAGTATACGATGTTCTCAATAAAGCAATAGATGATTGCCACATACTGGGGAAGGGCTTATCAGTGGCTTCTTGATTGCATAATGACCGTCCTCTTCAAGCATGTTCAAATATTTATTTTTTATTGACAGTCGTGCTTGAAGAGGGCGGTCATTATTCAATCAAATTTGTAGGGGACAGGCCTATAGACCTTGCGGAACCGAGGTCCCTGCAGGTAACAATGTGAAGAAAAAAATAGCTAGCAGACGACAGCTTGTGTTGTGTCCCCTCGGGACAAGCTGACAAACAAAGATCCTCAAGTACGGTCGCAACCGTACACAGTATGCTACACACTTTGAAGGAGCATAATAACACGTTTATTACTGGCCGCGGTGCGCAGCATCAATTGCACAAATAGTGCCCCGGTGCACAGCCCACAGTGGCCCCGGTGCGCAGCAACAAATTCGTTCAGTGACAGTAGAGATTGAAGAAATATGATTCAACCACGTGAATTTAGATGACACCACTTGAGCCAGATGTCAATAGATAACCAATAATTACATTCCAATTCTCTGCAGCCTGTTTGATAAGCTTGATTTTCCGTAATAATTGTGGAAAGTCACTATTTACACATAATTCACTTAAAAAGCATAAACAATCGAAGCTCAGAGTTCACAATTGAATCGAGGGAAAGAATAAAACCGATGATGGGATGTTATAACACCACAGGTCGAAGTACAAACGCCAGTTACGTGATGATATGTCATTTTGGAGAAATAAAAACAGAGAAGATTTAGTGCAGAAACTCACCTTTCGTGACTCGGCCCCGGTACGCAGCAAGTGGCCCCGGTTTTTTTCGGGTGCAGCGGAGGTACCGGCGTGGTATCTGCAATAGCACGTTATTGTGTACCTCTGATTCTAAAACGCCACAAACGGCTGCGAGTCACACGAACTTGTCGGCGACGGCTCAAAGAAAGCGAGCGCTATGCAGAAAAATCGTCTGCTTTGAGACACGACTTTCGTGACCCTGTTTTTGGGCTATCTTTTTTTAAACTTTCAAAACT
Source organism: Littorina saxatilis (assembly GCF_037325665.1). NCBI lineage: Eukaryota > Metazoa > Mollusca > Gastropoda > Littorinimorpha > Littorinidae > Littorina > Littorina saxatilis. Next base: position 51,547,468 of record NC_090261.1, on the reverse strand, counting down.
TCGAACTGTACTGATCTTGTCTTGATGAAAAAAGAAATTTTTTATGATTTAAGAATGTTTGAGTTACAAGCTGTCAATTTATTATTTAGATTTTAAAAGTTAGTTCTAGCGCCAAATCGAGGCGCCTGTATGTAGATCAGACGGTCCACGAAAATAAATTCTTTGAAAATGTCTCACTCTCGACGGAAAGCAGCCAGGATGTTCACGTTCGGTGAGCGTTCAAATGGAAGGGTGTTTGTTCTGTGTGTAAAAGCATGACAGTATCTGTGATGGTTTACGGGGGGCTTACTGTGCCCAAGGGCGGATCTGGGGGGGTACACGGGTTACGTAACCCCCCCCCACCCCCCAAAAAAAGAGGTAATTTATTGGCTCAGAATGCACCAGATAGCTCTATTTTGCTTCTTTGGATAAAAAAAATTTCAGGGGGGGGCATGCCCCCGGACCCCCCTAGAGGCTTAGGCGCCTTCGGCGCCGTCAACTTGTATCTTTGCAGTCATTTTGTAACCCCCCCCCCCTCCAAAGTGAATTGATCCGCCCTTGTGTGCCTTAAACAAAATCTAGTAGCCTGCCTACAATGGTTACGAGTTAGATAAGCCATATATAAACCTGTGGTATTTTTACACTCTAGATGGAAAATAGTGGGCTTGTTTCCTTTTTCTGGTGTGTGTGTGTGTGTGTGTGTGTGTGTGTGTGTGTGTGTGTGTGTGTGTGTGTGTGTGTTGCTGTTTGTAGAACAGAACACAAAAAGGTCAATGAAAAAAAAAGGGCAAGGGTATGAAAATATAAATTGATGATTACGATTAGACCGACGAGAGGAGGAGGAGCAGGATGATGATGATTGATGATGATGATTGATGATGATTGATGATGTGATGATGACGACGACATTGATGAGGGCCCCAAAGGGTTTAAAATCGTGATCGTGATTGGCGTTTTTTGACCTTTCTGTGACCGTGATTGCCGAAATTTCCATTTCTGTGATCGTGATAGGACTTTGCCCGTGATCCGTGATGACAAACAAATCAAGTCTCGTGATCGTGATCGTCATTTGTTTTCGTGATCGTGATGGGCATTATTGCAAAGCATTTTATTTTCAACGTACATTTTTCACAGCTGTATCACTCTATGATCCTCTATTCGTCAAGGTGTTTGTGATCGTGAAAACAAAAATCAAGGTAACTGTGATCGTAAAAGCTAAAATGTCCCTTCCCGTGATCGTGATGATTCCCCCCCTTTGGGGCCCTCATTGATGATTGATGATGATTGATGATGATGATGATGATGATGATGATGATGATGATGACGACATTGATGGATTTATAGAGCGCTTGACGTTCTCTATGCGCTTTACAATGATGATGATGATGATGCAAACAGGGCGTGGCGGTGTGACATCAAAGGAGCGCCGACAGGTAAGCTGGCAGGTAAGACGGTGGCCATCAAAGACAACATCGCGGTGGCGGGGGTACCCATGCGGAACGGAACCAAGATCCTGGATGGCTACGTGCCAGAGTTTGACGCCACCCTTGTCTCACGGATACTGGATGAAGGTGAGATGTCTGTTTGCCTGTTCGTCCGTCTGTCCGTTTGTCTTTATCCTTCTTGTTCACATAGACACCCACGCACACACACACTCACACACAAACGCGCGCTCGCACGTATGCAGGCACTGAAGCATGCCGCACACAGTCGGCATGCGTACCACCACCAGACACACACCATAAAAGCACTCTTTAATGTACGCTTTCAGGTGGTCACATCACGGGCAAGTCGTTAGTAGAGGATATGTCCTTCAGTTGTAGCAGCATTCTCACCTCCCTCCCCGACCTCATCCCTCACCACCACACACACACACACACACACACACACACACACACACTAACACAAACCCCCACACACACACACACACACATCGTACAGTCACAGTGTAACACAGTCATTCGGACGTACACTTTCAGGTGGTCACATCACGGGCAAATCGTCAGTAGAGGATATGTCCTTCAGCTGTAGCAGCATTCTCCCCCCTTTCCACCACCACCCCCACCCACACACACTGTAAAACAGTCGGTCATTGACGTACACTTTCAGCTAGTCCCATCACGGGCAAATCGTCAATAGAGGACATGTCCTTCAGCTGTAGCAGCATTCTCACCTCAGGGCCGGACCAAATGAGTTCCTCCTTTTTTGGGGGGGCAAATCAGCGAAGTCGCGTGAACTAGGGGGGTCCGGGGGCATGCTCCCCCGGAAAATTTTTGAAAAACGGTTAAAATCTGTGCAATCTGGTGCATTCTGGGCCTTGTTTTGAGGGTTAAGGCCTGTCAGTGTGAGTTGGTGGGGGGGGGGGGGGGGGGGGGGGGTACCTTTTTCTCATCGGATTTCACATTGAATAAAATTTGTTGGAGACACACACAAAATTTATTAAAAAAAATAAAAAATTAAAAAAAACACTCAAAGCAAGGTACATGCTTTCTCCAGGGGTGGGGTTCCGGAACCCCTGGAAACCCCCCCCCCCCCCCCCCCCTGGGTCCGGCCCTGCACCTCCCCCCCCCCCCTCCACCCCCCCTCCCACACACACACTGTAAAACCGTCATTGATGTGCACTTTCAGGTGGTCACATCACGGGCAAGTCATCAGTAGAGGACATGTCCTTCAGCTGCAGCAGCATTCTTAACTCGGACGGACCGGTCAGAAATCCTCACGACCAGACCCGCATCACAGGCGGCTCCAGTGGGGGCAGCGCAGCACTGGTCAGAACTTGGGTCTGAACGGATTGAGATGGATAGATGGATGGATGGGTGGATGGATGGGTGGCTGGTGGAAGTGGGTGGAAGGCAGGTCAGTTGGATGGATGCATGCAGCATGCATGGTGACTGGCTTGACGGGTGGCTGGCTGACGGACTCAATAAAGTGTTGTGAGGGTGGCTTATTGGTTGGTTAAATGGATGGATGAATGGAGAGAGAGGGAAAAGGAGAGAGAGAGAGAGAGAAAGAGAGAGAGAGAGAGGGTGGGGGCGGATGGATGGATGGATATATAGAAAGTTAGGGAGAGAGAGAGAGGGAAGGAGAGAGAGGGGGCGGATGGAGGGATGGAGCGAGGGATGAATAGAGGGAGGTAGAGATGGTGAGATGAACGGATAGATGGACAGGCAGCATTATACATAAAGAGAAAAATACCAGCTTATATAACCGCGTAACGCAAATCCCAAATACGTACATTTACGGGTACCTGGAGACATACATACTATTTGTAAGACTGCAGCAGCTGCTACCTTGTTGAAAAAGGCAAAACCAGCATGCGATTCTCAGTCTTTGTTACACTGCTTTTGCAGGTGGCAGCAGGACTTGTAAACATGGCCATAGGAGGGGACCAAGGAGGGTCCATCCGGATCCCCGCTAGCTTCACGGGTATCGTGGGCCTCAAGCCCACCTGGGGCCTCGTGCCCTACACTGGAGCTGCCAGTTTAGACCCTACAGTGGACCACCTGGGCCCCATGGCCAAGACTGTCGCTGACTGTGCTCTGCTGTTGGAGGTTCGAATCATACTAAATTGACATTGTCTGACACGAAAGTGTTTGATTAAATGAAGAACACTTATCAAGTAAGGCGGTATTCTCTACTCACTAAAGCTTTTGTTTCAGAGAAGTAAACATGTAGAAAATATTGAGAGAAAAACAAAACAGCGCTGCTTCGGTAACGCTGCTCTTTTTCTAGTGAGAAAATGTTCACTATGATTTTTTTTTAAACAGTGAACATTATCCCCCCAAAAATCTGTCCAGTTTGTTAAACGTTATCTCTTTGTTCAAGATGAGTTCATGTTTCTCTGTGTAGCCAAGTGGCGTGCCCAGTCTTTTTGTGTAATTATCTCCTGCCCGACCCAGTTGCCTCCCCTGTCTATTATCTTCCCCTGACCCAAGTTGTGTCTCCCGCTAGGAGTATTGTGTGTTTACTATCGTAGGGTAGACTCTTGACCGGATTCCTTTCTAACCTCTTATCTCAGATTTAGGTGGTCGTTATGTAATGTGCCGCCAGACTGTCTGGGTATCGTTGGACGGCGTTTTGTCAAGTGGGTGTCATTTCTTTTGACAGGGTGGCTTGGAGGTTTTAGTCTCTTCCCCCTTCTTTGTAACTGGTTGTAATCTAATGAGCCATATCCGGTGTGCGTAATATTTCCGGTGTGTGACACCTCTGTAACGATTTCTGCCTCTTTAACGATCCCTTTCATTGGCAGGCAATCTTAAGTAGAACGCCCCCCCGTTGTCTGACACCTAGGTAGCCTCCCTATTGGCTATCGGAAGTGACCAGCCTTTAAAAGAGAGAGCATTAGGCTAGATCAGCAGACGCGTTTAGTGAGACCGATCATCGAGTGAGCTGGGTGCTGCTCATATGTTGTTGTCGTGAAAGTGTCGAACCTCTGCCCAAATTTATCGCGACTTGTGAATTCGTCCTCTTGTGTTTCGCGACTAGCGTCAGCAGCAGTTTTGTGTTCCTTTTACGTGTGCTCACTGAGGAGAATCTGTAAGTAACTAAATGCTTTATTCATTCCTTATGCTGTATTCTTTCCTTATGCTCTATTCTTATGTTTCATTTCATGCTATGGTGTTTGTATATGTACATTTTGACGCTGATTTGGTCCCGGGCGATGTCCGACCGGTCTCGCGTCAGAGTTGATGACGCCATTTTGATCTAGCGGAGAGATGTGTATTCTAGATCAGTTTCTAATTACTTTCATGATTTGGCGCTGAAATTGAGCGTTAATAACTTCTAGTATTTGATGACCAGTTATTCTAAAGCTGTTTTAGCGTCTTGTAAATTATTAAAGACTCGTGAGAATCAAGTAAGGCAGACTCGTTCTCATTTTCCCGCCAGTTCAATGGGCTTTGTTTGGGGAAAACACATATACACATTTTGTACTAGCATTCCACTGGGCTAAATAATGTCTAGCACATAAAACTCGCGCGTGTATCGTAACCCATGTGTATCGTTGCCATTTTCCCCCATTTTATCACATATTATTTCTGGAGATCAGTAAAGTCTGAGTAGTAGTCGGTTAAAAGCCCAAAGTTAAGCCCTCAGTGCCATTGGCCCGTAAAGCTACCTATTTACGATTTAGGCGCAGAAACCCCTACAATTGATGAACGGGAATTATGGTTGACACATATATTTTGGGTAATGAACTCGTATCATGAGTTATCTTTCTTATTCTTGTCGTTATTATTCAACTCGATGAAGATGTGTCTTCATGGCGATGAACATACTTAATAATAACAATTATTTTGCAGTTGCGGTTCATGCAGTTGGTTAACTTATGTTGAGCATTTTCTTATGCAAGGCTTAGGCCTAAGGGAAGATGTTGGTTACTTCCCTTGACATTAGCTGTTGTGGAGTTGTTTAACTCACTGTGGATTCTCTTTCAGAGAATGCTGTGTCTGCAGGATTTTGGCTGTATTGTTACTTGTCTATATAGAGGGCCCCAAAGGGGGGGTATCATCACGATCACGGGAAGGGAAATTTTTGCTTTCACGATCACAGTTACCTTGATTTTTGTTTTCACGATCACGAATACCTTGACGAATAGAGGATCATAGAGTGATACAGCTTTGAAAAATGTACGTTGAAAATAAAATGCTTTGCAATAATGCCCATCACGATCACGAAAACAAATGACGATCACGATCACGAGACTTGATTTTTTTGTCATCACGGATCACGGGCAAAGTCCTCCTCCGAAAGCGGCGTATGGCTGCCTTAATGGCGGGGTAAAAACGGTCATACACGTAAAATTCCACTCGTGCAAAAAACACGAGTGTACGTGGGAGTTTCAGCCCACGAACGCAGAAGAAGAAGAAGAAGACGGGCAAAGTCCCATCACGATCACAGAAATGGAAATTTTGGCAATCACGGTCACAGAAAGGTCAAAAAACGCCAATCACGATCACGATTTTAAACCCTTTGGGGCCCTCTATATATTTGTCATGATTATTTTGACAAATGATACAGTCATACATTCATAGGTTTATTGTGGAATGTATGGTTAGGATGCATTGGTATGAATGGTGCGTTTTACTTGTTATGCCATGTACTTATATTATGTTTTCTTTTCTTTTCATGTGTCATCAGACACTGCTTTCTGGTGTCTACTATCTGGTGTCTATTTTCTGGTGTCTACTTTCTCGTGTTTGCTTTCTGGTATACGTTAAGTAAAAGTCACGTTATCGCAACCTCTGTCTTGGCGTCTCATTTATGCTTCCTGGCCCTTTCACCCCCCCTTCCACTCCACCCTATCACAGTTGTATGTCTGTTGTCGTTGTTGTTGTTTGTTTTAGTTGGTATCGTATCTCTTTAAATTTGATTTACACAGGTGATTGCTGGCTACGATGAAGGAAGGGACTCCAGACAGACACCAAGTACCACAGTTCCCCAGTACTCTAAGCTGGTCTGTACTTGTGTGCGGAGTGTTAATGGAGAGTTGCGTAAAATGAGAGAGAGAGAGAGAGAGAGAGAGAGAGAGAGAGAGAGAGAGAGAGAGGGAGAGAGAGAGAGATATACCATCTGCCTCTTTGATTACATTTTCTTAAGCAAATGAAGATGCAAGTTACACATTCGTACACAATGTTTGTGACAGTTAGATGAGGGTGTGGCTGGAAAGAAGATCGGATTGCTGCGGGAAGGTTTTGAGGCGTGTTCAGAAGACGAGGTGAAGACAGTTGTTGGGCAGGCAGCAGAAAGACTCATCCAAGCAGGCGCCATCGTGAAAGAAAACATCCGTGCCAATGCACAATGACGGTGAGCTGCTAAAACAGTCTTCGTATTTTATCCGTTGTTGTCACCCACGTGGTACACGTATATCAAGTCACAGTTCACGCTTACCCTCAGCTGATTTAATGATTGATTTATGGATTCGTATTTCCCATGGCCGATTGATGGTGGAACCACTGAAATAGTGACGTATTGCCTGATTGAGAGAGTACATGATCGAATGAGTGATTTTGTGATACATGTACAGTACAACAGTCTTGATAAGTCGATTTATTTAATTCGTTTAATTGGGTGGTTTTTTTCCGTTTCGAGCAGGCAAATATATCTGGACAGTAACAGCGGGCCATGGATTCATCAAGTCAATGTTTGAGTCAGGAGGTATGAGATATATGTACATACATAATGCACAAGCAGACTTCAAACTAATGTATGCACACAAACACACACGTATGCTCAGTCATGCACCTCGATCTCAGGCTCTCGCTGGCGATCCGTCTATCTTTTTCTTAGCCTTCCTTATTCCTCTCACACTGTGACAGACACACGTACACCAACCATCAAAGTACCCCCCTCCTCTCTCTGTCTCTGTCTGTCTTGTCTCTCTCTCTCTCTCTCTCTCTCTCTCGCATCCCCCCCCCCTCCCGCCCCAGTTTTTCAGCAGCTTTTCTAATGGTTATTGACTAATCAGGATACTCTCCATCTTACCTGTGCCGGTGTGCTTGAACAAAATGGTGACGTTGTTGGAACATTCGCCCCTCACGCAGAAAGGACCTGGCTTTACACATATACACAACTGATTTTTGTTCATAGCACTCTGTATTCAACCAAGCTGCAAATGGGTAACAGCTTTTATTCATCAAGACAAGAAAAAAATAACTTTAATTCCAACCCCATTTGCAACTTTCTGAAGCTGCTCCCCCGAGGATGTCTGAAAGCGTGACACATGTGTGATGACATGCTTACACTGTTCAGCTTTGCTGCATACAACTGGCTGACAGGCATCACCTCACATTGTGTAGTACATCAATTCACACGACCTCTCTCATTGCATGCACCATGTCGTAAGCTGTTTTCAGCCTCGGCTTCCCCCAGAGGACGAGTTCCATTTCCATGGATCTTTTTCTGCAAAAGACAACAAAAACACACCGGTGACACTGTGACGGTTCCCCTACGCTTTGTGTTCGGTGCCCTGACCCTTTGTGTTCGGTTCCCGCACGCCAAAATTCGCGGACAAGATCGAGGTACTGTCACCCAAAACATCCATTTATGGTAGTATTACGCAATGTTGCTCTCTGAGAATGGTCTTGTTAGATCTGTGAGTGTTTACACTACATGCCTAGGTGCCGTTGGATTGAAGGTTTTTGATATTTTAGCCGTTATTAGGTAGAATGCCTTCCACTTTACTGCAAAACTGCATAATTCGTAGCATCGGCAAGAAATATCCTACCAAAAAATGCCTGCTTGGAACTGTCGTTGGTCCAGCAAAAAGTTCAACATGTCTGTAGCAGACAGCCCAAGTTTCAAGATTGTAGGGCCATCCAAACAGCCGTAATAATAAAAACAACAAAAGTAGTCAGTGAAATTGGCTGTGTTCGGTCCCCCCACACTTTTGTGACGTAGGCGTGACGGTTCCCATAATTCATTGTGTCGGTCCCCACTTTCTGTGTCGGACCCCACTTTCGACCTAATTTCTCTGTGACGGACCCCACAACCAGCCTATTTTGTGTCGGTCCCCACACCTTCTTGGATTTATGACTTGTCGGTTACTTGTATCATTGTATTCATTGAATCTAATTGTCTCGGAGTTATTTTTCAGCAAAATCCGGCAAGGCAGCACCTTTTGTGATACCAAGTAAGTCAGATGACATCAGTATGTGTGTGTGTGTGTGTGTGTGTGTGTGTGTGTGTGTGTGAGAGAGAGAGAGAGAGAGAGAGAGAGAGAGAGAGAGTGCTGCCTTGCCGGATTTTGCTGAAAAATAACTCCGAACATGTTGAACTTTTTGCTGGACCAACGACAGTTCCAAGCAGGCATTTTTTGGTAGGATATTTCTTGCCGATGCTACGAATTATGCAGTTTTGCAGTAAAGTGGAAGGCATTCTACCTAATAACGGCTAGAATATCAAAAACCTTCAATCCAACAGCACCTAGGCATGTAGTGTAAACACTCACAGATCTAACAAGACCATTCTCAGAGAGCAACATTGCGTAATACTACCATAAATGGATGTTTTGGGTGACAGTACCTCGATCTTGTCCGCGAATTTTGGCGTGTGGGAACCGAGTGGGAACCGAACACAAAGGGTCAGGGCACCGAACACAAAGCGTAGGGGAACCGTCACAGTGTCACCGGTGTGAAAAAGGGCCAAACCAAGTACTAACTGCTGGGGTATTGTTTGTTCGTTCATGGGCTGAAACTCCCACGGCTTTTACGTGTATGACCGTTTTTACCCCGCCATTTAGGCAGCCATACGCCGCTTTTGGAGGAAGCATGCTGGGTATTTTCGTGTTTCTATAACCCACCGAACTCTGACATGGATTACAGGATCTTTTTCGTGCGCACTTGGTCTTGTGCTTGCGTGTACACACGGGGGTGTTCGGACACCGAGGAGAGTCTGCACACAAAGTTGACTCTGAGAAATAAATCTCTCGCCGAACGTGGGGACGAACTCACGCTGACAGCGGCCACTGAACTGGATACAAATCCAGCGCACTACCGACTGAGCTACATCCCCGCCCTACTGCTGGGGTATAACCGGCTGCTGATTTCATTTTCTGGTATTTTCAGATTTTTACCTGAAGGACTCGAGTTTTTGTGTGGCTTATGTGATTCCTGTGTAACAAATGTTAATACATCTTCATCACCCAAAAGCAGGTGTAAGCTTATATGTCAAGTTTAGGCATTTTGCTTTGGAAAATGAGGTTCAGTTCGACATCAGTCAAGTTACACTTGAAAATAAACATTGTATCCGTCAAATTTCGACACCATTTTAACATTTTAACATTAGCGAAAATTCGTACTGTCTTGTGCTGTTCTTGTATCGGTGAGTATGTACAGCATTCTTGTGTTTTTTTAACTTTAATTTCTTCAACTCATTCTATACAGGCACAGGCTACTTCAACAAAGGGTTTTACCACACCTCCTTGCAGGAAGCGATATTCCGAGGCATGAGAACTCACCCCCAGGATCTCCAGCCCGTCTTCAAGTTCCAGTCCCTCTACTGACATGCAGCACGTGGACCGTCTGTACGGAGGCAAGTTCCACGCCAAGGGACACAACCTACTCCTGGAGCTGAACAAGAGATACGATGCTGCTCTGGAGGAATTCGATGTGCTGGTTATGCCCACCGCAACGCACGTTGCTTCCACGATTCCTCCCAAAGACTGTTCTTTTAAAGGTGAGTTTGTATGGGAAACACAGGCGTTATTTGGCACCCCTGTCGGTGGTATCACCAGGGATTTAAAAACTATTTTTTTTAGAAAAGCGTTCTGTATATTCAGTCTCCCATTAAAGAATAATTGTACCCAAGTGTAAGTCAGGTAATTATTGTATTGAAATTGTAAAATGTATCGCGTTGTTTATTCTGTAAAACAGGTGTTGATTGTTCAGCAAAATAGCATATGTGTGGATGCCAGGGCTTATGTCTGTTTCAGTGTGATGCCCATATCGTTTTGAAGCCTGACGTGAGCGATGCGCTTTATTTTGCTGCAAAATGACCACCCTCACCACTCCCCAGTCCCATTTTATTTACCACTCCCCTGAGCCAACCGCCGTCTTCCAGTCTATCATTTATCTTCCAAAACTCTTGGGTTTTTTATCCCCCGGCCAGATATTATGAAGAGTGCCCAGTCCATGAACTTCAACACAAAACCCTTCAACAGTACCGGTCACCCCGCTCTCACCATCAACGCTGGGTTCTCTGCTCCTGAAGAGCGGGGCAAAAGGGGACTACCCATAGGCATGATGATCGTGGGACGCCAGTTTGATGAAGTTACCGTCCTTCAGGTGGCGAGGGCCTTTGAGAAACTCTCAAATTGATACATACTCACGCGCCAACTTGATCAGAAGATGGGTCCAAAGAACAACTAATAACAATAATAAAGAATAATATTTATATAGCGCACGTATCAAAGCGATGTACAATCAAAATACTACGACAACATAACATTATTTAACTACCAAGTAAACACTGTTTTATAAACGAAACCGTGTGTGTGTTTGTGAGTGTGTGTGACGGTGTGTGTGTGTGAGTCTGTGTGCGTTTGTGTCTCTCTGTGTGCTTTAGCTTATGGTTTTTTTATGTATGTCATTTCGTTTGACCGTGCGTGCGTGGTCGTCTGTCGGACTGCCTGTCTCTCACAAGTTGTAAGTAGTAAGGAAACAGCAAATTTTTCAGCTTATCCCTATCTTTTCATGTTTCCTGGTCACGTAATATGACTCGTTTTTTGTATAAGACCATTATCATCACATAACAGTGAACACACACACACACCACACACACACACACACAGTCATAGTTTACCACAAATATTCAAATGTGTAACCATCTGGCCTCTTGCTCAAATGTCCAAGGACCGACTATGATACTTTGAATTTCACGTCAATTATACTATGCTTTCGTAAACAAGCAAAACACAAGAGGAACATGAGAGTGACAAAGAATTATAATAAGATAAAGGTTAAAGTATTCCATTTCCTGTATTTAATTGTATGTATGAAGAGAAATATCTGTTACTAGATGATTACCCGCTTCGCCGGGTACCGGCTTCGCCGGGAAGAAGTAGAGCCGAATACCAGGCTTCGCCGGCGCACGAAGGAAAGCAGATAAACGCGCAAAACACTAAAAATAGTAACGTGCAGTGACCTTCTAAAAATAGTAACGTAGTAACGGGAATATGGATTGACGCCACACGGAGGAAGGGAGATAATCGCTGCTGAAAACACTGGAGAAGATAAGGAAGAGTTACAGGTAGTGGATCCCGACAACAACAAAAAAACAAAATAAAAAAATCGGTTCAGCGCGCACAGCGCTGCGCGCTGAGAGCACGTGTTGAAATATCTCATCGATGAGGTTGTGTCCGGGGTGTAGCTGAATACGGTGTCCAAATTTGAAAAAGATCCACCGAGAACTTTGGCCGTGCATCGCGAACAGACAGACAGACAGACACTAGTCGTATATATATATATAGATCATCGAAGTTTTGTGTACATGTTTGTCATCGAAATTTCGGAGAGTATGCGACACTTTTGTCTTTAATCTTCAAAGTATGTTACTGGTTATAAAAAATAAAAAATAAATTTACACAGGAAATGTGTAACCAGAAAAAAGTGCATGTGCTTCTAAATGTCACATGCAAGTATCAATTGTGAAAAATATTTGATCAATTATATACAAACTCCATACGTGCTCCTTGTCCACGTGTTTGAGACACATCTATCACTATGGTGACATGCCTATAATGACACGTGGACTGAATGACGGCCGAGGCTATGTTCGGTTTATTATGATGTAGCCGTGTGGCGATTTGACGTACTGTTGTTCATTTCTCTCGTTACCTACCCCAATTATTCCCCTTGACCATGCGTGCATGTGTTTGTTCCGCGGTGTCGTGTAGGTCGTTGTTCCGTGATGCGTGTATGTCTTTGTGCGTAGATGCTGCGTTTTAATTGGTTAATCCTTTAACGGGTGCGTGCGCATCCACCCCCGACACTGCGAGTTCGGGCAGTCTGACCGGTGATTTCGAAGTGTGAAGACGTGTCAGTGCGCTTTAGCCTTGAGACCGGTGTTCTATTTCAAGTTGAAACAGTTCTTTGTGTTGGTGTGACATCTTTTAAAATACAGGTAGCCTATGCTGGATTGTGAGTATTATCTTTGACCTGTGGTTTAATAGCTGATTTACCGGCATCAGCGAGGTGAGTGATTCAGACCGGCGTAACTCCGTGTGTGTTTAGTTCTTCATAGAGGAGTGAACTGTAAGTAGATGCTGTTTCTTTTCTTTATATTGAAATTTGCTTGTCTATAATATGTTCTGATCGTATGAATGATGCTATGGTGTGCACGTATGTATGTAGCTATTTTATCCTAGTGGCGTTATAGCGTCAGTGTCGTTGTTTCGCCGTTGAGACCCAGTTTTCCCGCGCTAGCCTAGTTCTTTGTCTTGTAATAGCGTGTCCTGTGTTGCGGGCGCGTCACATCCTGTGTGACGTTATAGATAGCGTAGCGCCCCCTGTAGTAACTTGTGAAGTTATCGGTCCTTGTCAGTGTGTCACGCCTCCGATGGGTTAAGACCGTAAGGCGTGAAGCGTATCCTCAGTTACCTATTGTGTAGGGAGTTAGTCCCGTCTCCCCCATTATTTCTGGTGTACGTTAAATAAAAGTCACGTTATCACAACCTCTGTCTTGGGGTCTCATTTATGCTTCCTGGCCTATTTTCCCCCTTCCACTCCACCCGATCACAATATAAAGGGAAGCAACCGGTTGGAAACGACGTCAAAAACGGGCGTGGACAAACACAAAGAGGAGTGAAGAGTACTTGTAAGACGATACTCTTGTGGCACACCTTGTATCGAAAATATTCACATCGATCCGTCTGAAGGATTGTCCACGTCAAGCAGTTGATCACCATCGGAATCACATGCAACTGGAGCCTGTTGTGGCAATTGTGAGGTGGTGCCATGAGTCTGGAACTCCCGGGACAAGGCTTCACGGGTCTGTGCATTTCTGTGCACGGCACTGTCATTACATACACGATGAGTGGCTCTCGGGCTCAACATGTTAAGTCTTTGCTGAGATGCACAAGGGCTTTGCTGGTCATCATGGCCAGATCCAGCGAGCTGTGCAGATTGGACTGACTGCACGTGATACGTTGTGTAATCAGAGTGTTGTGTCGCATGCTGCTCAGAACCGTTCCCACCACGTTGCATTGCAGAGGCTGGACCAAAGTGGGTTGCGAGACTGTGTTGCGAACGAGACGATTGCTGCTCTAATCGCTGGAGCTGTCTGCTTCCTCTATCGCCCCCTTCGGCAAATTCTAGACCGGAATACTGCACAGACGGCAGACCTGGACATGGAAAACCTACATATGAACCAAGGGGATGGGGGTTCAGGTCAGCAAACCCTGCGGTGGGCACGGACCACAATGGAGGAAATCCACCAGATGCACCAAGACTCTGCAGGTCGTTATCGTTGTCCAAAGTACCCGGCTGATGACGTGAGCATCTAGCACCTGGGCGTGACGGTCCCTGCTCGTTCTCTCTTCCCCGAAAGTCCTGGAACTGTGTCCTCGGATGGAATTCGGGTGAAGGTTGCCCTACATTATCTCCCCTTGGAGAGTCATGAAGCTGAGTCATTAGAGGAAACGGCGACGATGGGTGGTGTTCGTTCTCTCCTCTTGGCGAGTCTTGGAATTGCGTACTTGAAGGGAACTGCAAGGAAGGCCGCTGAACAGCCAGCAGTGCCCTTCGAGCCGTCGCCAGCACGTACCGTTCTTGGTTCATACTGATCATGGGGATTGTTCCTGCAGCAGGCGGCGACGTTGGAATAGGAGCAGATACGCATCCGACCGGAGCCTGAGAGAGGATGTTCGGGCACTCGGACATTGACCCAAGGGGTGAATAGGGTTCCTGTTCCTGTGGGCGACTGCTGTTTGACCGGACAAACAGCGTGGCAGGGAGACGTTCGCCGTACCGTCGTCTGTCCCCTGAATCAGGCGCAAATGCGGCTGTCTCGGGCCCAGTCTCCATACAGCACTGTTTAAGATAGAGAAACAAAATCAAAAACATGTACTTTTAATTAAAGGAACCGTCCTTCCCTAGCCTGCATTGAGCATTATTGTAAAACATGACAGCATACACGTATCGCCATCATCCCTCCAGGATGGTTTCTGTTACCTGACTCAACTATCAGAAGCGTATGTGTGTACAAATACTTTACGCACATAATACAACTGACCTACGGCTTTTATGATATATGGCGTATTAGATTCCCGTTTAGTTTTTGATGGTGGTGGTGATGATGATGATGATGATGATGATGATGATGATAATGATGATTTTGTATTGCTGCCGTTACCAGAAATGGTCGCGTTGTGACTCTCTCACGCCCAAGCCGGTCAATCCACTGCGGCGTGTCGTCAGCGGCAGTCACGTGACTGATGTCCACGACACACTGTAACCACGCCCCTGGCCTTGACCCCGAGCGGCTCTCCATGGTCCAGTGTGACGTCACTGGACGGATCCACAGACGTCTTTGGTCACAGTCAACGTTGTCACACGTTACTACGGAGCTGAACGGATGTTGCTGCAAAGTTTTAAAGTTTCAATAGTCTGGGTAGTGGACGCAAATAAAGATAATGATAAGACACTCAAAAAAACAAAAAAGTTGCTCTGTAAAGGGTCAACTTCTCGATATCCAGATCATGAAGATGTCCATACGTCATAGATCTTGCAGTCAACCAAATTAACACCAGCTCAGATGCCATTGTACAGCAGGATATTTTTGTTTGAGATGATAGACATTGTATTTTATAGCACCACAGCTGATACAGTGGACCCCCCCACCCCCCATTTTAAGACCCTACCCCCCCCCCCCCCCCCCCGATTTAAGACTTCCCTTTTAAAACCCTGTTTTCTCAGATTTTCTGTTCATAACCTCTGTAAAGGTATATATCCCCATTTTAAGACCCCCTCCTTTTTTACATTTAGTCAAGTTTGACTAAATGTTTTAACGTTGACTGGGAATCGAGATGAGGGTCTGGTGTGTGTGTGTGTGTGTACATGTAGAACGATTCAGAGAAAACTACTAGACCGATCTTCATGAAAATTCGCATGTAGGTTCCTGGGTATGATTTCGTCAGACTATGATATCCTCAGACAGATTTTTCATTTTTTCGATAAATATCTTTGATGACGTTATATCCGGCTTTTAGTGAAAGTTGAGGCCGCACTGTCACGCCCTCATTTTTCAACAAAATTGATTGAAATTTTGGTCAAGCAATCTTCGACGAAGTCCGGACTATGGGATTGCATTTCAGCTTGGAAGCTTAAAAATAAGTTAATTAGTTTGCTCATTAAAGTTGTCATTCAAATCGAATTTTTCGTTACAGATTAAAACATGATCGCATTGAATTCTTCACTTTCTCCTGAATTCAAAAATATATAGTTATGTTATGTTTACTCTAAAAATGTGCTCAGAATGGAAGAAAAAAGGCTCAGTAAATACTACGGTCGCATGCTTCGCGGAGACGAGCGTGACTCGCCTCAGTCTTCGGGCTAGCCGAGACTATCTGGAGGTAGTCTCGGCGGTGACTGTTTTTTGGTTATTGATCGTTATAGTTTGACAACGACTGACTAAATGTTTTTATATCGCTTCACGTGACTTGTTACGACATGATTTTGTCCGATTTTCGGAGGTCTTAAAAAGGGTTTCCACTATACCTGAACAAGGGCAGTGGTTGGCCTGCCGTCACTCCGCCTGGATTGTTGCCACTGATCGGCTTCTTGTCCTGAGGTCTCCACGCGGAGACACAGATAGGATCCTTCCGTGCTCCCCAGGAGATTCACTGCCATGGAGGCTAGCTCAACACCTAGGTCACCGACCCCGTATTCCTGTGCGTGCATGGTTAAAAGTATGCGTGTCAAAGTACTCAAGTATAAACATGAAAAGAACATACGGTAGCATGTGCATTTTTTTTCATGAAACCTAATTATTCAAATCACAGAAAGAAAAGGACTTGAAAAAGACATTTAAAGCCAATTGAAATTTCTTAAAAAAGAAAGCTGTACAAAATGTTTTTACTCAAAGAACATTAATTCCTTTCCAAACGAGTTTTGCTTAAATTGCATGATGCCATATTATTCCATGCCAACAGTTGTATTTTACTACTTTTTTTGCAACAACAACAACAACAACAACAACAACATCAGTTTATAAGCGAGAAATATCTATTTACATGCACTTCAGTAATTAAACAGGTCTACTCTATACTTTCTGCTGTCCGCAGCTGAAAGCGACACAGGGTCCGTAACTGAAAAAATCAATTCACATACCTCTCTAAAATCTCTGATGTTCAAACGCCTGTCCCAGATATGAACAGAGATATGAACAGCATGCTGGCCGCTCGGCTTTTGATGATGTGTGCCACAGACCATGGCTTTGAGAGTCACGGGGCCTTGTCGAAGACCACAGTACACACAGACGTAGGCCGAGAAACTGTCTGTATACACACGCACTGTTCCATCATCCCTAAGTTGGTAGAACGGGCCATCTTCCAGCAAATCGGATGCATTTTCCTGAAAGTTCAGTTCTCTTCTTGGCAGCTGAGTGATGTTTGCACGGCCATCTTGGTCCCGTGAAATTCTGTGGACTTGGACTTGGTCCAGATCAGGATGAGGGGGCAGACAGTGCGCCGGGAGCACGATACAGACCAGGCGCTTGAAGACAAAGTTCATCCCAGCCCAATACTCGGCCAGCGGACTGACAACTTCTTCCTCTGCACTGAGACTCATCACGCTGTGCACGTGCTCCGTGTTCGCGCACACTGCGCTCTGGATGTTCACGGTACTGTCTTCATTCACTGCGTAAGGCGGCACGTGCAATATGACGTCAGATCCTGTAATGCGCAGCACATCCCCTTCCACGTCTACAGAAGCTGATGTTAGCCATTTGTCACATACTATAGGTGGGTAATGAGGACCGGCGTCGTCTTGGCTTGCCTAAAATATAGAAAAGAAAAAAGGAAAGATATCTGAGCATTTAACCGAGAAGAACTGAGAAGAACCGACGCCGAAACATTTGTCAGAACAACTGATCAATTTGCATTTTCCAGAATTTGAAAACAAAAGAAAACCAAATACATGTAGACAGAAACATGAGTAGCTTGTCAAGATTGTCCCATTTATTTGTTTCAGTCCATTAAATCGGCTGTATGTAGTACACTTAATTTAACGAGATGAACACGTTGTCTCTCTCTTAGCCTCTATTTGTGTTTGGCGTTTAAAAGTTCTCTATCGGAAACGGTGATTTTGACAAACTCTTGTAGTATCAAAACACCCATCTGTATGATTGAATATCAATGCTAATAATAAACAAGTCGCGTAAGGCGAAAATACAATATTTAGTCAAGTAGCTGTTGAACTCACAGAATGAAACTGAACGCAATGCCATTTTTCAGCAAGACCGTATACTCGTAGCATCGTCAGTCCACCGCTCATGGCAAAGGCAGTGAAATTGACAAGAAGAGCGGGGTAGTAGTTGCGCTAAGAAGGATAGCACGCTTGTCTGTACCTCTCTTTGTTTTAACTTTCTGAGCGTGTTTTTAATCCAAACATATCATATCTATATGTTTTTGGAACCAGGAACCGACAAGGAATAAGATGAAAGTGTTTTTAAATTGATTTCGAAAATTTAATTTTGATAATAATTTTTATATATTTAATTTTCAGAGCTTGTTTTTAATCCGAATATAACATATTTATATGTTTTTGGAATCAGCAAATGATGGAGAATAAGATAAACGTAAATTTGGATCGTTTTATAAATTTTTATTTTTGTTTACAATTTTCAGATTTTTAATGACCAAAGTCATTAATTAATTTTTAAGCCACCAAGCTGAAATGCAATACCGAAGTCCGGGCTTCGTCGAAGATTACTTGACCAAAATTTCAACATATTTGGTTGAAAAATGAGGGCGTGACAGTGCCGCCTCAACTTTCACGAAAAGCCGGATATGACGTCATCAAAGACATTTATAAAAAAAAATGAAAAAAACGTTCGGGGATTTCATACCCAGGAACTCTCATGTCAAATTTCATAAAGATCGGTCCAGTAGTTTAGTCTGAATCGCTCTACACACACACACAGACACACACACACACGCACAGACACACATACACCACGACCCTCGTTTCGATTCCCCCTCGATGTTAAAATATTTAGTCAAAACTTGACTAAATATAAAAAAAACATACTACATGCAAATAATGAACATTCAGTGTGTTCTCGAGGTAAATGTAAATGACGGGGGCAGGGGGTGGGGGGGGGGGCGGTGGGGGGAATCTACAGTGACAACACTCGTACACACCCACTAACCTTCTCATGCTGTACTTTTACGGTTCTTGATGCGCACGCATTTGTATTTTGGTCGCCCCGAACAGTTTGCCTTGAATTTTTCTTGGTGTGCGGATTCTTCATGATGTCACTCCTCTTGGTGTAAGAGTTAGCTGGATCGTGTACATTTGTTTTGACCCCAGGCCTGCCCAACTCTATTTCTTGGAAGAAAGTATCTGTTTTTATAACATTCTTATTCAAATATTGCCACAAT
This sequence comes from Littorina saxatilis, assembly GCF_037325665.1. NCBI lineage: Eukaryota > Metazoa > Mollusca > Gastropoda > Littorinimorpha > Littorinidae > Littorina > Littorina saxatilis. The sequence continues at coordinate 51,528,393 of NC_090261.1, read as the reverse complement.
GCAAAGCAAAGGACACAAAAAATCACGCCCAGCATTTCAAGAACGGTTGTAAACCAAGGACCAAGATAGGTGCAGGTGTACTCAATTGACCAAAGTCCTGTGTGTACTTTTGTCGTGTCTTCCTCATTTGCACAGAATGGGCCATATTCGTAGTAAAACTGACCGACAGTCATAGTTTCTCCCCAATTAGTGGTGCATTTATAGTTCGGATAGGAAGGTTTCGGTGTCGAGATATTCAGAGTAGTTTTAAGCATCCAGGAGATGAAATTCATGCTTTGACATCCGCATGACAAAGGATTTCCTTCAAAATATAGTGAGAAATTGCGACTGTTCCCAAACTCGTCAAATTTCCTAATTTCGTGATCAGCAAAGTATCTTATACTGTTGAAGGAAAGGTCCAGAACAGACAGACTGGGGGTCGACTCTGGATCCAGACCATCCAAAGACGAAATCAAATTGTTAGACAGTATCAGTTTTTTCAAATTCCTCATTCCGTGAAAAGCGCCCATGGTAAATCGAAGTGAATTATTAGATAAATCTAGAGACATCAGATGAGAAACTCTGCTTAAAAGGCGGTGACTGCGACGATCAAACTGTCTGTTGTTGAGAGCCATGTTGGAGAAGTTCAAAGATTGCAACGAAGGCAGATAATCCCACATGGTCTCGGTAATGTCAAAACACGGGCTCCCACTCATATCCAAAGATGTCAGATTTTCCAGTCCATGGATTGGGCTATGGCAGACACGAGACCTCGAGTTGGACATGTCCAGATGCCTCAGACTCGAAACAGTGTGAAAGTAGAGGTCAGAATGCGGAAACTCTTCAAAGAGGTACTGAGACAAATTTAATTCTGTCCACAACGGGTCCACTTCTATGTGTAGGGTGGACGGTGGATGCCGTATTTCTGCAAGGTGTTCGTATTTCTGAATAAGCGACAAGGCTGGTTTTTGCAGTCCGTGTTTAGAAACTTGAAGAATGTAGAGAGGAAATCTGCGACTAATCTTTCTTTCTTTCTTTATTTGGTGTTTAACGTCGTTTTCAACCACGAAGGTTATATCGCATCTGTGACTAACATTAATCATAACTGATGTGGCTACGCATTCAACCACTATTCCACGTGAATTACTTGCTGACGTGTTGGAGGCCAAGGGTTTAAAGGTATCTATGATGTAGGGTTTTGCATCTCGTGGTGTTTTTACAGGAACGCTAAACAAATCAGAGAAATTCAAAGGAACATATTTATAGTCGCCACTGCAATACATGACCGTAAAATTCTTCCAATGTGCAGCAAAGGATGGCCGATTGGCAGGCGCACGGGAATGTACCAGGTCGACAGTGTAGACGATGTTCTGACGCAGTTTGTAGAGTGTCTCTGCCGCCATCTTTGCTGGCAGAAGACGTCCAGGCGACATTGAAATCCACTGGAGTCGAGGTAGGTCACAAAATGCACACGTGTCTACAAAATGAAGGGGACACCAGTCTAAACGAATGATCTCTAGAGATGAGTTCTTGAACCCTTCAAACGAGTCTTTTCCAAGCCTTGTCAGGCTGCAGTTGTGGCCAAGATCAAGGTCGTAAATCTCTGTCATGGCCGCAAAATCTAACCCAAAGTGAACAGAGGAGAATGTGTCGATGGACAAAATCCTGAGCCTTGGAAGGGCGTGAAAGACGTGTCTGGGGTACTCGCCTTGCTCGTCGTTGTCATTGTGCTCAAGATGCAGAGACTGCAAGCCAGTTGTAGCGGCAAAAAGACCTGATGGCAGACCCCTGTACACCAGTAAATTGTGAGTCATACTCAGAAAAGTCAGACTGGACAGACCGTCGAACGCACGTGCTGCTATGACACTTACGAAGTTGAAATCCAAATACAGCGACCGCAAATTACCTTGTCCTTGAAAGGCCCAGTTCGAAATCGTCTCCAAGGAGTTAAATCGGAGGGAGAGCGTTTTCAGAGAAGAGAGTCGACGGAAGGCTTCTGTGGGGACTTGCTTGAGGAGGTTCCGATCCAGATTCAGGCTGCTGAGCCTGGTAAGGCCACTCAGGGCAGAGGCGGGCACCTCACGAAGAAGATTGTCATCCAGGTTGAGCTTTTCCAGGCAGACCATCTGGGGGTGACCAAGAGAACTGATATTGTACAGACTAGTCCTCTTTGCTCTCAAAGATACGATACATCCTGGCGGCCATTGTGTCGGCAGTGACGTCATATGCTTTTGCCTGCAGATGACGCGGAGGTTTCCTTCGTGACGTTTTACGACGTCACATCCTACGTCAAGGCTGTAAGCACCCCATACGTACAGTGTAAGAGCCAAACAGGACAGTACGCAAAAGATGATGTGTCGGCTCATTTTTGTCTTGATATGTCAACCTCCTTTACTTCCTGAAATAGTGAAACAAATGCACTGTCAGTTCATGCAAAAAAAGTAATTGCGCTTTCAATCTTAAAGGTTGTCGTCTACATTTTTGCTTTTTACATTTAGTCAAGTTTTGACTAAATGTTTTAACATAGAGGGGGAATCGAAACGAGGGTCGTGGTGTATGTGTGTGTGTATGTGTGTGTGTGTGTGTGTGTGTGTGCGTGCGTGTAGAGCGATTCAGACCAAACTACTGGACCGATCTTTATGAAATTTGACATGAGAGTTCCTGGGTATGATATCCCCGAACGTTTTTTTCTTTTTTTCGATAAATGTCTTTGATGACGTCATATCTGGCTTTTCGTGAAAGTTGAGGCGGCACTGTCACGCTCTCATTTTTCAACCAAATTGGTTGAAATTTTGGTCAAGTAGTCTTCGACGAAGCCCGGACTTCGGTATTGCATTTCAGCGTGGTGGCTTAAAAATTAATTAATGACTTTGGTCATTAAAAATCTGAAAATTATACACACACAAAAAATTATAAAACGATCCAAATTTATGTTTATCTTATTCTCCATCATTTTCTGATTCCAAAAACATATAAATATGTTATATTTGGATTAAAAACAAGCTCTGAAAATTAAAAATATAAAAATTATTATCAAAATTAAATTTTCGAAATCAATTTAAAAACACTTTCATCTTATTCCTTGTCGGTTCCTGATTCCAAAAACATATAGATATGATATGTTTGGATTAAAAACACGCTCAGAAAGTTAAAACGAAGAGAGGTACAGAAAAGCGTGCTATCCTTCTCAGCGCAACTACTAAACCGCTCTTCTTGTCAATTTCACTGCCTTTGCCATGAGCATGAGCGGTGGACTGACGATGCTACGAGTATACGGTCTTGCTGAAAAATTGCATTGCGTTCAGTTTCATTCTGTGAGTTCGACAGCTACTTGACTAAATGTTATATTTTCGCCTTACGCGACTTGTTTTCAATAATCTTATGGTTAGATTTCGCTAAAAAGTTATGTCAGATGATGAATGAACCATGGGGAAAAAAGTTATAGAAAAAAAATATATGTAAAAAAAGATTTTATTTTTGGGTAGCGTGACTCACGCTTCCAATATTTTCTTTTCTGTTTGCTGAGAACATGTGCTTTGCCTAAAAATACTGACCAATCAAATTCATGTCACTATGCTTATAGCCACGCCCAAACAAGTGCAGCAACAGTTTGACACTGGAGCGCTGTCCACGCTTTTTTTTAAACGCACGAAATGCACGGGATTTGAGAGGAGTTTTGCGCTTGGCATTTTCCAAATAAGGATATCCTACTATGAGTACTACGCTGGAATACTACAATGAATTTTCAAACGGCTACACTGGCTTCGTCTTTCCTGATCGAAAGGGGGTGTATTGTTGATAATTGTAGATAATAGACTCTGCATATTAATGGTCAAATGGCGATTTCGGTATAAAAATGTAGACAAGGACCTTTAAATGTCTTTACAAAAAGTGTGAAAAACCAGCATCCATCAGTGTTAGCTTCAGTTTCTATCTGTAAATTAAGTGACAGGTAATAGACTTGCACGGGATAACTTTGTACTAAAAGCAGGAAGCCGGGCTTACACATTCAACAGGAAGACACAGACGAATCAAAAACTGCTACATGTAGTACCTGTATAGGCTACAAACGGTATTATTAGACGACAATCACGACACGTCAACATTCAAGTCTTCGGATACTTTATTATCTTACTAGCAACTTGAAATGTCTAAAATGACACATACTGTACCAGAATAAAATTGATACATATTTTGAAATGTCAGTGTCAATTTCAGCCACTCACTGTACAAAATGTCTCCACCGTGCGACAAAATGAAAAGCCGAGGACGCACTGCAGTATGCAGCGACAAACCAAACATTAGCTAGCCAGTTCACTTGGGAAAACCCGATATACCGGTACTTCCTTGTAGAGATAATGACACTATAATACTTCCCTAACGCTTTCTTTAGACACTGATACCAAGTGAAACAACACCGTCTGTACACAGGTGGATGTACTGCCATTCTGATGTGTGTTTTGTTTTGCCCCATACTTATTTTCATTGCTCTATTGTTCGCTGATGATTTCCTTTCTCGTTGATATTTGAAGTTTGTTGTGTAAATCCTCGTTTTGTTGGTGTGTGGGTTTGTTTACTTTTCACGGTTCCAGAGTCCGCTAGCCGAGTAAAATAAGAATTACAGTGGAACCACCTTTTTGGCTCACGAAGTGTAGCCTATGCGATCGTAACTTTGTCTGTCTGTGCGTTTGTGCGTGTGTGTGTGTGTGTGCGTGCGTGTGTATGTCTGTGGTAGAAACTTTAACATTTCCGAGTCTATGTGTGAGTGGTTATCCAAGACTATGGATAAAGCTCGAATAAGATTACGTCACGGTCAAAAGTGTTTGACGTCAATTAATGCATCATGACGGCATGCCTCCCTGTAGTCTTTCTCTCTCGCGTGGTGTGTGTGGTCTCGGTGATTGTTATTTTGAGCGGGCCGAGACTATTTGGCAGTCGTGTCCCTGTAAGTAGGCTACATGCAGACAGACAGATCTAGATCTAGTGTCTCTCTTTCTTGCACAGTGTCACCTAAGCTTACTGTGTGTGTGGGTGTGTATGTGTGACGGAGTGATTGAGTTTGTGTTACTGTTTGTCTAGTTCTTACGTGAGCCTTGAAGGCTTCGCCTCTTGTTGTTATCAGGTCTTAAAACGGACGGTGTCTTACAGTGGAGGAAAATTGTAAGACGTTATGAGCAACCATCCTGAAGACCATGGGTTTTTAAAAGGGTGCTTATAATTATCTTAAAACGAGGTGAGCGGGGGTCTTAAAAGGGTGCTTATCTTAAAACGAGGGGAGCGGGGGTCTTAAAAGGGGGTTCCTTTGTACCATGGGCTGAATCGATATCAACAACAAGTCGCGTAAGGCGAAATTACTACATTTAGTCAAGCTGTGGAACTCACAGAATGAAACTGAACGCACTGCATTTTTTCACAATGACCGTAGTCCGCCGCTCGTGCAAAAGCCTGTTTAGCGCGGTAGTGGTTGCGCTGTGCTGCATAGCACGCTTTCCTGTACCTCTGTTCGTTTTAACTTTCTGAGCGTGTTTTTAATCCAAACATATCATATCTATATGTTTTTGGAATCAGGAACCGACAAGGAATAAGATGAAATTGTTTTTAAAGCGATTTCGGAAATTTTATTTTAATCATAATTTTTATATTTTTAATTTTCAGAGCTTGTTTTTAATCCGAATATAACATATTTATATATTTTTGGAATCAGAAAATGATGAAGAATAAGATGAACGTAATTTAAGATCATTTTATAAACAAATAATTTTAATTACAATTTTCAGATTTTTAATGACCAAAGTCATTAATTAATTTTTAAGCCTCCAAGCTGAAATGCAATACCAAAGTCCGGCCTTCATCGAAGATTGCTTGGCCAAAATTTCAATCAATTTGATTGAAAAATGAGTGTGACAGTGCCGCCTCAACTTTTACAAAAAAGCCGGATATGACGTCATCAAAATGACTAATCTTGACTAAATGTAAACATGTTTGGACAGATGCCAAGAATTGCTTGCAAACACACTTGAAACATTTTGTGTGGACGTATGACTGACTGTCTGGTACACCCAATCAGGCCAGGGGGATAAACAGCTGAGCGCACATGCAAACAGAAATATAGAAAGAGAGGGGTGAGGGGGGAAGAGAAAGATACAGTAAGAAAGAGAGGGGGGGGGGGGAGAGAGAGATGTGTGTGTGTGTGTGTGTGTGCGTGTCCGTGTGTGTGCCAGTGTGCATGAGCGTATGCTTGAGTGTGTGTGAGTGTGTGTCTGTGCCTGGCTTTACACAGGAACTTTATTCTTTAAAAACAATTATTTTTCCACTTAAGCTGGTTGTGCTTGCACTCTGTGTATGTTGGGTCACACACACACACACACACACACACACACACACACACACACACACACACACACACACACACACACACACACACACACACACACACACACACACACACACACACACACACACACACAATTGCAATACATCAAATAATTATGCTGTAAATACAGTTTGCAAAAATACACATTAACCATGCTCATATTCACACATCCACACTCACCCACACATACAAACATATACACAGACAATTGCAATGCATCTTTAATTATGCAGTAAATATAGGTTGCAGGACTGCATACACACCAACCATGCTAATGATCACACATCCACACCCACATACACACACCAGGACACACACTAAGACTCACACACATACACCACACACACTGCTGAAGCAGACCCTTTTCTGCTAACAGGTTGGACTCATTATTTTGTCCAAAATGCTATCATGCTTTTCTTTTATCCTTTTGTGATTCTTCCACAAACTGTCTGCAACAGAAAAGACAAACGTTCAGTATAATAAACATATAGTACAAGGAAACTCCATTTCAAGACTACAAAAGCACATGAGAAAATGAGAGATTAAAAAGGAAGGAGCCTGACAATGGACAATGGACATAAAGTTGCAGAACAGATAATTTGAAAAAGCAAGTTAAAGGGGGGGGGGGGGGGAGGGGGGGGGGGGAGGGGGGGGGGGAGGTCGGAGGTCTCAAGTTAGAGAGTAACACTAAGAGCATTTTCATACAACTAACGCAGGCACATAAATACATGTTACATTTCTTACCTGACAACAGTGCCAAGATCTGGGGCCTGGTTGAGGCGGTTATGGCCGTATCCCTTCTCAGCAGGAAACACATGCATTGTGACGCGGGGCTGATCAACGCTTGGTTCTGACACCACCGACTTGAACAACTAAAAAAAAAAAAGAGGCTGAGATTAATCAGGCAGTCAGGTGAAAGCTGGGATTCAGATGATACATATGTTCGTATTCTTGTGTTTATTTTTACTGCAACATTTGTTTTGTGTGTGTTTTTTCCCAGTGAGAATGTCAGATAATAATGCTGAAACACCTGAAACACTGATGAAAATAATGCAAAATTATGCACAAACAAAAATACACAAGCGCAAACAAAACCGTCAAAAAGAGCATCAAGGCCGACAAGAAAAACTACATGGATACGATGGCAACAGAAGCAGAGGAAGCCGCCTACCATGGAAACATGCGGGACCTTTATGCCACCATCAAGAAGCTGTCCGGAAAGTTCAGCAAGCCTGAGAGACCTGTGAAGGACAAGGAGGGCAAGTCAATATCTGATGAAGCAGGACAAAGGAAAAGATGGATGGAACATTTTGAGGAGCTGTTAAATAGACCAGCTCCACGGGACCCACCAGACATCCCACCAGCCAACGGAGACCTCTTCATCAACTGCAACGCGCCGACAAAAGAGGAGATCAGCCAGGCCATCAAACAGTTGCGAAACGGCAAGGCGGCAGGACCTGACAGTATCCCAGCGGAGGCGCTAAAGGCTGATTTGGCGACCAGCGTGGAGATGCTCTATCCCCTTTTCTTTAAGATCTGGGAAGAAAAACAAGTTCCATCAGAATGGAAAGAGGGGTCAAACTGCCCAAGAAAGGAGACCTGAGCGCCTGTTCAAACTACAGAGGGATAACACTGCTGTCTATCCCAGGCAAAGTGTTCAATCGAGTGCTAATGAACAGACTGAAAGATGCTGTCGATCCTCAGCTGCGGGACCATCAAGCAGGATTCCGAAAAGACAGGTCATGCACGGGCCAGATAGCAACGCTGCGCATCATCCTCGAACAGTCACAGGAATGGAACTCGTCTCTTTATGTCAACTTTATTGACTACGAGAAAGCGTTTGACAGCGTTGACCGACAAAGCCTCTGGAAACTGCTGAGACATCATGGAGTGCCAGAAAAGATCACCAACATCATCAGGAACTCATACGAGGGTTTGACCTGCAGAGTAGTCCATGGCTGTCAACTAACAGATGCCTTCCAAGTGAGAACAGGCGTGAGACAAGGATGTCTACTATCGCCTTTCCTGTTCCTACTTGTGATTGACTGGGTGATGAAGGCATCCACAGCCCAGAAACGGAACGGAATCCAGTGGACACTCTGGACACAGTTGGATGACCTGGACTTTGCAGATGACGTGGCCCTTCTTTCCCATACCCAACAACAAATGCAGGAGAAGACCAGCACTGTGGCCAACAACTCCGCTCGATTTGGCCTCAACATCCACAAGGGGAAGAGCAAGGTCCTTAGGACCAACGCAACAGCCAACACGACCCCCATCACGCTGAATGGTGAAGCACTGCAAGAGGTAGACAATTTCACCTATCTCGGAAGCGTTGTCGACAAGCAGGGTGGCACGGACGTTGATGTTAGAGTCCGGATTGGCAAAGCAAGAGCAGCTTTCCTCCAACTGAAGAACGTATGGGCATCAGCAGACCTGAGCATCAACACCAAGCTCAGGATTTTCAACACCACGGTGAAGTCAGTCTTGCTGTATGGAGCCGAAACCTGGAGAACTACAGTTGCCATCACAAGAAAAATCCAGACCTTCATTAACACCTGCCTCAGAAGAATCCTCCGAATTCGCTGGCCTGACACCATCAGCAACAAAGACCTTTGGCAGCGAACAAAACAGTTATCCGTAGAACAGGACATTCTGCAAAGACGCTTCCGGTGGATTGGCCACACACTCCGCAAGACGACAACCAGCATCACGCAACAGGCCCTCACATGGAACCCGCAGGGCAAGAGGAGACGAGGCCGGCCAAGAAACACCTGGCGTCGTGACTTGGAGGCAGAGGTGAAACACACCGGCTACACCTGGAGACAACTGGAGAGATTGGCCCAGGATCGGAGTGCCTGGCGAGCTCTTGTTGGCGGCCTATGCCCCGGACGGGGTCAAAGGCATAAATGAATGAATGAAATGATGCACAAACAAAAGGCCATGTCCAGAGACTGAGAGAAAAAAAAAAAAAAGAAAAAAAAAAAAGAAAGATAGTGCAAGAGAGCTTTGGAGGGAGAGATAGCAAAAGTGAGAGAGAGGAGGGGGAGGGGGGGGGGGGGGGGGGAGAGAGTCTCAGAGAAACAACATACTTTGCGGGCAAGTTCCACAGGCACAATTCTGTCATCTTCAGCATGAATGATCAAAGTTGGACACCGAACGTGGCGTAAACTGCAAAAATGAAACATTGTCCTCACCCTTCAAAGATACACTGCACACACACACACACACACACACACACACACACACACACACACACACACACACACACACACACACACACACTAACAAACACAGACACACCAATGTTTATGTTTAATTATACTTTCATAAAGCATAGACAAATATACACAAAAACACAAGCAAAAAGTAGACCTTCATGCCTGCACACACATGCAGACACATGTGAACACGCACAAACACAGACACTCACACACACTCTTTTTAAAAATCATCATTCAGTTCAAGTGAACTGCTGCTGGATTGGAGAGCTGTCAAGCTGTATTCACCGCCATTCACATTATTGTACATTCACTGTTATGCTAATGAACAAATCTTAAAAAATTCTCTAAGCATGAGTTGGCTGCTGCCATCCAAAACACACAGCCCCCCCCCCCCCCCCCCCCCATCATGTCCATGCCTTGAGGAAAAAAACGAAAAAGAAACCACTTACTGCTCATCAGAGCTGAATTGAATATCACTGCTTTTCAATGCATCTTGAAATATGTCCAGCAGAAAAGGAAAGGGCCAATAAGGCTGAAACAGAAACAGAGTAAAAAATATTTGCTTTAGGGATATGACTTACTTAGTTCTGCAGAAGACCATAAATTGAAGAATTACTTCATAACACAACTTTTTTTGTAACTGATCCAAAATAATTCAAACATGCATGCTTAATGTATCTTAATTATAGTTTAAAAACCGAATGAAAAGAGACTACACAAAGATTTTTTTTCTGAAGAAAATAAATGTTCAAAGAGAAATGAACCTACATTTCTTATACACACACACACACACCCGATCTCTTATTCATCTCATCTCTCTCCCCAACCTTCCCTGCCCGCCCCCCCCCCCCCCCCCCCTCCCCCCTTTTCAGTGAGTCAATCAGTTCAGAGTGAAGCCTGGGCCTAGACGTCTCAATTCGATGTTTCAACATTTTTGTGCTTCAGCTGTGTCCATGTCTATCTTTTGTCTACCCCTGTGTGTGTGTACTTGCACGTGTTCGTGCGTGCATGTGAGTTTTCTTACGTACCATTGTAATCAAGGCAACCTCCAACAGGTCATGAATGTTATTGAAAGCTCCTTCCAAGACTATTCCATCAGGGGCATCATCTAAAGAAATAAAATATGAACCATACGTTGCAAGATAACAATACACAAATACGTTATTTATCAGAACTAACCACAGCAACACCAGCCTCATCTTAATCGTCACCACCAAAACAACAATTTCCAGTAACATCTGAAGTCTTCAGTCTGTGTGTTGTGCATTTTGTACCAAGGACATAGATCAGTAACTCACGTTTGGATGATAACAGTCTTGCAGCTTGTGTTGCCACCCTGCACAAAAAATGCTCTGAATATGAACACAAACACACACACATGCAGACATGCACGCAGACACACAAACACATACCAACCCAACCACACATATACCAACCACACACACATACAGACAGACAGAAGACCTCTTCTGAAAGCATAAATTAACCTGATTACGGTAACTCAAAAATTCATCCACAGAAGTATAAATGCACAACAACACAAACTTTACTGCGACACACATGTCTCTAATTATAATCTCCGTGAGGGTTGGTAGTTTATGGATTGCACAGCGAACACTTCTTGATGTTAATACTGGTTTATACCAACATACATGACCATTGAAAAGCCAAATGTTTCAAGTTTAGCATATTCTTTTGACCACATTTGTAATCATATAGTACAACACGCTCAGCTTACTATACCCCATACTGAACTTACTAATTAACATTCTGAACATTAGTGTTTCCTGACAGTAGCTGTTTGTGAGTAGCCGTTATTTCTTTAGACCAAGACATGCATGATCTGTGTATGACTGTTTTCAGAAACCAGAAGGAAGGAATAAAAATAGACAGGTGCAGTGGCCTAGTGAATAATTAACACGTCAGCCTCCCATGCGGAAGGTTCAGTGTTTGATTCCCATCCGCGTCTGGTTGGTTAAGGGTGGTGATTTTTTCAATCTCCCAGGTCAACTCTGCCCAGACCTGCTATATATATATATGTATACTGCCTTATCTCCCTTCGAGTGTACATGCACAAGACCAAGTTCGCACAGAAAAGATCCTGCAAATCCATGTCAGAGTTTGGTGGGTTATAGAAACATAAAAATACCAAGCATGCATTGCTCGAAATCGGAATATCAGACCTGCATACCCCAAAAATTACAAGGAGTAATGAGCCCAGCCAAAAAGAGTAATCTGGTGGTAGAAAGAGTAGTTTTTCATTGCCAAAAGTAACGGCCATCGTTGGGTGTGACTAAAAGGAGAACCCAAAATAAAGAATATGACACTACCTTGCCTGTAGACATCCTCATTTTTCTCCCAACGGAGAAATAGTTGTTCATAAAGTCTTGCAGGACACAAACATTCTTCTGCACACTTTCTGTTCATATTCAGTTGCTTCGCAAAAATAAAATGTCATTGATTTTCTCAAATTGTGAAGTCAATCAAAACGACCCTAGAACACAGCACTGGGAAACTACACTGATTGAAACAATCTAGGATGACGAAAGCAAAATATGTCATGTGGCCATACATCTCAAAAAATCAGCCTCGCACATAACCAGCGCTCCACCATTAGTGTAATCAAGAGTTTGCTGAATGAGCATAGAGTTTATTTGGAGGTAGAGAGCTTTTTCAAAGACTTGTAATAGCATGACTTAAATCTGCCAAGTTCTGCTTGGCTGTACTGCCTGGTGCCGAAGGTTCCTGATCTTGATTTCAGGATGAGCAGACTCTCCAATGTCTCATGCGAAAAATCGTACTTTCGGTTTCTTAAAAATCGTATTTCTATCGCGGAAAGCGTAGTGGCGTAGTTTGGAATAAAAATCGTAGTAAATTACGCCCAAATCGTAAGGGTAGGCAGGTCTGGAATATGCATGGCTGCCTAAATGGAAGGTAAAAACAGTCATCATCCAAACGGTAAAACCTACTTGTGGAAATAACACAAGCTAGTTTCAGCCCATATGAATTGAGAAGAAGAAGAAAGAGAAAAAAAAGATACTTACCCTGTGCCTAAAGAGTGGCCCCAGAGAAATACAGGTGAAGAAGCTGAGTGCTTTTTGACCCAGTTATAAACAGTGACAGTATCTTCTGCCATGTTGGCTTCTGTTGTCTCCCCTGAAGAATCTCCAAAACCTACAAAGAAGAACGACAATTTTCAAGAAAACTTATAGCAACAGAAACAGTTATCATATATATGGGTTAATTTTAAAGTTCAACAGAGACGCCACCACACCACCAACAAGCTTTTGCTGAACGAACATAAAAAATGTTATTGAGGTGAACAAGATGTACAGTAAATGAACACATACACAGATGATAAACATAAATACATGTATTACAACTTTCAAAACAGAAAGATGCATATCTTTTTTTGATGTGCAAGAAGGGGATCAAGTAAGAGTTAGTGATGATAATAATTCTTTGTCTCAAAACAGAAAAGTAATGTACGTTCAACAAGTAACAGACCGGGTCTGTCGGAGAAAAAAATGTGTCAACTTTGTAAGCTTTCCATCCCATGTGAAGAGTTTTCCTCTCAAAAAACAAAACAAAAGGTTCCCTTATGAAAGGCTGTATTGAATTATCTTTCTTATCTTACAGCTGAGTAATAATGATTTGATTAAAATCACTGTAGAAGAAGAAAACCAACTCACCTCTGAAATCAAAAGCAATGACATGCCAATTTTCCCCCCGAAGCGCTGTGTATGTGTACACTCTTGTAAACTGTCCTCTGCATAAGAAAAAGAATATATATATATTAATAGAAACTCAAAAACTGATGCTGTCTTGGACAATCTTTCTTAAAACACACACACACACACGCGTGACACACACTAACACATGCCCACACACACAGGAATACAAAAACGTTTAGACACTTACACTATTTTTGCTATTGCATTTTCTCAACCCCCCCCCCCCCCCCCTCCCTTTCAGTTTCACATGTAATGGAAGAAATCTCAGCTACTTTGTACCTTGTTCCTCCACTTCCGTGAACATAGATAAAGATGGGATCTCCTGATGCCATGTGTGAATCAAACTCTGCGTCTGATATAGGCTTTTCTTGGACTTTCTGCTCCCCCAAAACTGATTCAGGTAGAATATGCCTACGAAGAGAAAACAACAGAAATTTTTTTTAAATGATTAACAAGAAGCAAAACACACATGCACACACAAACACACACACAAACAAATTAATAAACACACACACACACACTGAGGATCGTAACATACTCTAATATTAAAACGTATAAGGGATAAAAGTAATTGGAAACCTGTTGGAAGTGTGCACATAATTTAGGGTCCTAATGTCTGTTAGATGACTTGTAGCCGTATGGCGATTTCATGTACTGTTGTCCCTCTCTTTTACTCCCTGTCTATTATCTTCCCCTGACCCAAGTTGTGTCTCCCGCTAGGATTATTGTGTGTTGTAGCTAATTGTAGGTGTGTATGGAGGCTGGTTTCTTATTGGTTGATTGTTTGAACGGGTGCGCGCGTGAGTCAGAATAATAGCGTGGGCTAGAAGAGTACCCGGTGTGATTTCGAAGTGTGAAGACGTGTCAGTGTGCGTATCTTGGATTGTGATGTTTTAGTTGTAGTTGAACGATGTTTGTGTTTCTGTAATAATCAATGCAAGTAGTGTAGTTTGGGCCATTATAACTGTATTTTGGCGAAGGAATGATTCGAGGATTGTTTAGAGAGACTTTGTGTGTGTGTTCAGTTGAACAAACGTTTTAGAGCTGGGTTTATATCAGCGAAGTGACTTTCGACCGGGATCGTAATTCGAGTTCCGACAAGTTGTGTGCGGCTGTATATTGAGGAAGGAACGACACTGCTTTCTGGTGTCTGCTTTCTGGTGTACGTTAAATAAAAGTCACGTTATCGCAACCTCTGTCTTGGCGTCTCATTTATGCTTCCTGGCCTATTTTCCCCCTTCCACTCCACCCTATCACAGACTGAATAACCATGTGGTGGAAACTTCCCTAACAAACTAACTTAACGGGTTACAGCGGAACCTTCTCTATAAAAAACAAAAACACTTTCCTTCCTTTCAAGACTTTGCTGTCTCAGATTTTGTGTTCCTTACCTCTGTCTTCTTCTTCTTCTTCTTCTGCGTTCGTGGGCTGAAACTCCCACGTCCACTCGTGGTTTTTTTTGCCCGAGTGGAATTTTACGTGTATGACCGTTTTTTACCCCGCCATTTAGGCAGCCATACGCTGTTTTCGGAGGAAGTATGCTGGGTATTTTCGTGTTTCTATAACCCACCGAACTCTGACATGGATTACAGGATCTTTTTCGTGCGCACTTGGTCTTGTGCTTGCGTGTACACACGGGGGGTGTTCGGACACCGAGGAGAGTCTGCACACAAAGTTGACTCTGAGAAATAAATTTCTCGCCGAACGTGGGGACGAACTCACGCTGACAGCGGCCAACTGGATACAAATCCAGCGCGCTACCGACTGAGCTACATCTCCTCTGTCAATCCACTTGCATTTGAAGACTACTTCCTCTTTAACACCGAAAGGGGGGTTCCACTGTGAGGAGAGAAATAAAGAAAACACTTACCAAAGACCTAGAGTGTCTCCTGTGTTGGTTGCCACAGATACATATCTGGCTGCATCCAGTCCAGCGCTTGAAGGATGTTTCAGGTCGCCAAAGTATAGCGGCACTGGAGAAAGTTTTGAAAACATTAATGTAATGATATGATATAAGAAACACACAAAAACAAAAACAAACTTAAATTCTTCATTAAGAATATATTTGTCTGTAGTGTAAGACTTTCACTTTGTTTAGCTGTATATTTTTAGTACTCACAAACTGTAGAATTGATATAATACATGTATTGTATTATAAGTAATAGTCTAATACATGCTATAATTACAAAGAACTTTTCTTGTGTATTCTGATTTCTTTCTCCATATTAGGAGAACTAACAGACTTCATAACATTCAATTTCAATTCTTGACAATATACAGTGAATCTGCCAGCCAATTTCTAAAATGGTATATTTTTTCATGAGGAGGAATCCTGGATCACAAGCCTATTACTCTGACGTCATACAAACCAGTCACAATAAGGGAGGGTTCTACTGTACCAGAAAATGCCACAGAAAGTTCAGTAAGGCCACAATTCTAAATTGTAAATTGTAAACCCTGTGATGAAAGGACACCCTTAGAACAAGCCAAAAGTGTCCCTACATTGCAGGTGGCCTGTCATGACAGGTACATTTTAGTAGAGATAATAGAAAAAGGGACAACAGGGAGATGTCTTCTCACCAGAGGGGCCACACATTGCAGGTACCATTGTACATGTGCCTCCTTTGTAAAGCAACACCTTCTTCTCTTCTGCGTTCGTGGGCTGAAACTCCCACGTACCCTCGTGTTTTGCACGAGTGGAAATTTTACGTGTATGACCGTTTTTACCCCGCCATTTAGGCAGCCATACGCCACTTTCGGAGGAAGCATGTTGGATATTTGTGTTTCTATAACCCACTGAACTCTGACATGGATTACAGGATCTTTTCCGTGCGCACTTGGTCAAGATTGTGCGTGCGTGTACACACGAAGGGGGATAAGCCACTAGTAGGTCTGCACATAAGTTGACCTGGGAGATCGGAAAAATCTCCACACTTAACCCACCAGGCGGCCACGGCCGGGATTCGAACCATCGACCTTCCGATTAAGAGGACGACGTCTTAACACCCCGCCACAGCGCCCGTCTGTAAAGCAACACCAATGCAATCCGTATTCAGGGATTTAAAAAAAAGACAAATTTCTATATATAACTTAGCTGACAGCTATACTGACCTGAGTAAGAGAGCACAATGTGTGACACAATCCCAGGAAAGAGGAGGACCACGGCAGGGATGACACCATAGACGACGATCACCGTGAACACCAGACACCACTTACACCGCCTGGTCCTAGTACAGATGCTGTCAATCATCTCATACATGGAAAGGATGAAATAGCTGTTTTAATTCAAGACCCCATATCTTCAGACCCCACAAAGAATTGACTTTTTCAGATTTTAGCTCTGTAAAGTCACCTCTACTTTAAGACTCCCTCCTTATTTTCTCAGATTTGTGGATGTCTTAAAATGGGGTTCCACTGTGCAACCAAATCGCTGCCTTTAGACTCATCACTTCACATTCCTTTTCTTCCAACTGCATTTTTCCACTTGTATCATTTCCCCTGAGCTATATAAGGCACACACCAAAAAAAGTCTGTTTACGGTAACATAGGCCCAAAAAAAATAGGGTTGGTAAGTCGGGATATTTTTTTTTTTCCCCCAAAAAACATATTTTAAGTTATTTTGCCCAAAAAACAGAATTTTTTTTTGGTAAACTTTTTTTTTTTCCCAATGCCAAAAAGTCGGGATACCGTAAACACTAAACAGACTATTTTTGGGGGGGCCT
The DNA here is from genome assembly GCF_037325665.1 of Littorina saxatilis. Lineage (NCBI taxonomy): Eukaryota > Metazoa > Mollusca > Gastropoda > Littorinimorpha > Littorinidae > Littorina > Littorina saxatilis. Next base: position 51,511,361 of record NC_090261.1, on the reverse strand, counting down.
AATATGTCGCTCAACTTGTCCCACCTTCAAAGCATAATAGAACCACTCTACCACAGACCAAAAAAGTCTGACAGAGGTATATTCAAACGTTGTCTATTTCACCAGCATGGTTACACATTTCAACTTGCAAAATCAGACTTCGATTTGCACATGTAGGACTAGGACTTTATATATATGCTCTTCAAAACAACGAACAGAAGCAGCAGTCTGTGCATACCTTTTCATTCTTAATGTTGGCATCTTCTTTGCTCCTTTGTTGATCGAGCAAGCACTGCAATATCTTTCTCAAAAACATCCGGTTTTGTCTACAACTTTGCAAGATGAACTGCATGCATGTGTAGGAGAGAAGCCATGAGGGCCGTGTACCACAGGTGCTTGATCTAAAGCTTTCCAGTTCCACTCTGTGAGAAAGATAAACGCCACTGTACATGAACAAAGCATAACATTATGTGAAGTCTAGCTTCACTGTGTATCAACTATGAGTGTATATTGGCTTAAATTAGGCTAGAATCACATACAAAATCGGCTCCTGTAATGTAAATCCCACGACCAACATCTAGCGGGAATCTAGATCTACACCCATATCCATAGTAGACTGAAACGACTTGACTTGAGCGACAAAACTATACCATTTCCAGTTTCCACCGTGCTGAGATCGAGTGAGATTTCACAGCTGCGCTTTTCATTTCGTCTACTCGTGTCGTATCACATGAGAATCTTTCTTCTCCTTCTTCTTCTTCTTCGATTAGTGAGGAAATCTCTGTACAGGGCAACTACCCTCATTTGGTTGGTGCGTCTAATTCATTTTGAACTCAAAGCCATGACGTTCCCTTCCTTGTGTAGGGAACGTCATGGCTTTGAGTTCAAAATGCGTCTAATTTCCCTACACTTTGTAACACTACAGTGAAAGATAAAGTGGATAGTTTACCTATGGAAACAAAACCCTGGGTGGGTTGGTAGGCAAGTTTGCTTTACGCGACAAACCCGGTTAGCTAATGGTTGAAATTCAGCGTTTTCCTGAAATTTACGACGCTAAAGTTTAACATAACCCAAACATCTGAATGAAGTATGTGTCAACTGAATGAAAGTACCCTTGTCGTTTAAAACATCTGTATCGAAAGCGGAAGCGGAAGTAAAAATCCACACCGCTCAGGGGCGTTAACTCTGATTAACATGTAGGGGAGTGGCTTTGGAAGTGAAAGTTGTTCCTTATGCGTTTCCAGCATACCTTCCGTGGTCTTTATAACTAGGCCAAATTTCTGGTGCCCGTCGGCGTACTCCTGCTTCCCCTTTTCTTTTGGCGACAATGGTAAGCTGGAATCTGCTTGAAAACTTGACTTCTTTTCTTGCATCAGTAGGTCGGCCTTTGGAAGGACTATCGACGTCTTCTTTTTAGCTTAGACCACAGGCGGAAGGTATCGTTCACTGGACCACCACTATCATAGTAGTCGTACTATGATAGTGGTGGTCCAGTGAACGATACCTTCCGCCTGTGCTTAGACATGCAACAATTTCGCTGGGTGCATTCATGTGGTACTAGTAATGTGGAGTTACATGTACTATTCATTAGCCTAGAAAAATCAATGGGCATGATGCCATTGTAGTAGTTTTAATTTTCAAGAATGTTTCACACATGTTTTTCTTTGCCAGCTTTTGGGCGAAAGGGACTGAATGAGTGAATCACACATGTATGTTTGTTATAAATATGATTGATGATCTATTGTGTATCCAAAAACAAAGAGACTGCCAATTAACGTTCCAAAATTCAGAATAAAAAAACAAGAAAGGTAAGTTGTTGGAACGTTGTTATTGAAAAATTTATGTTACAGTCACAAATATGTTGACCCAACGGTCTTTTATTGTGTATTCCCTATTTGTGCAGGATGCAGATGATGGGGAAGGCTTTGGTGACTTCAGAACCAGAAAAAAGAACATCTTTGATGATGATGTAAGTCTCTGCATTATTAGAACTTGACTTGAAATTAACAATTTAAAATGTTATGGTTAAATTCAGCATCAGTTTGATGTGTTTTATTTATCCCATTGGTTCAGTCTGCCTTTGTTTGTTCAGAAACTAGAAGCTGCGGTTTGAATTGTCATTTCACATACCATTTCCCGTGTTTATCTCTCAGTTTCTCTAGTTTGAATGGACCTTGACTGGTACTTGCTTTTATCCAAAGAAATATTCTATCTCGAGAATTAAAGCCACATCTGTCATGACAGTTCACAGAATATTTCAGATGGTGAGTCTAGTCAGAGAATGTTCCTGGCTATGTGTTGTTGTTGTTGTTGTTGTTGTTGTTGTTGTTGTTGTTGTTGTTGTTGTTGTTGTTGTTGTTGTTGTTGTTGTTGTTGTTTTTCACTCTTGAATTACCTTAATTTAGGTTTCTGTGGAAGCGGCGAAGAAAATTATCACATCAGCCAGATTTGATGACGACGACTTGGATGATGACATGGAAATCCTTGATCTTGGCAGCAGTACCACCAGTGTGAAATTTTCTGCAGGTGACTTTAACATGAGAGCGTTGTTTGCTTTGCACAAAAATCTTCCTTTGCACACATTATTACTGAGCTTTGTAAACCATGCCTAATAAGTGCCTACCTTTTGATGTAAGTACATAGGGTTTTGCAAATGTTGAAGGAACATATTCAGGTTCAGGAACATGCAAGCATGCAACTGCATGCAAAAATAAGTTCACATACAGTGATACACACACAGGCATGAGCATTCCCCCCCCCCCCCCCTCTCTCTCTCTCTCTCTCTCTCTCTCTCTCTCTCTCTCTCTCTCTCTCTCTCTCTCTTCCCCCGCCTCCCCCCTACCCCCACTGTTTTTGTTTGCTCTTGATGACAGATTAAACGATACCTCTTATCCAACTGCACATAATTTTGAGTTACATTTGATCATGTTTTCTTAGATCATAAGCTACAGGACTCCTATTTTTGATCATGGCATAAGCTTGTCTAAAAAAAAAGCATTATCATTTCCTTTACTCTTATCCTGCTGCAGCACTTGCCTTGCTTGAGATTAGTGTGTTTACTTTTTTTTTTTCAAACTTCAGAACAGTAAGGAAGTGTTAAATTATAAAAACCACCATAACTTCATTTACTAATTGTTCTGATCTTAATTAATGTAAGCCTTTCTTTCTGCATGGCTGTATTTTGCATTTCAATGTTTATGCTTCTCATGCTCAGTATGTATGAAAAATAGTATTGAATTAATTTGTAACTGTACAATATTGCTTATTCTTTACATTTATTTTTAACTCTGTATGATGAGTTAAAAACAAAAGAAAATGGGGTCATATCGAGCGGACACTGCATAACATACACATCAGAGTCCATTATTTGCTGTTATCGTTGATTTCCACATGTTTCCTGTTTGTACAAGGTAAGGGGAGCAACTCTTCGACAATGCTTATAAATCCCGACAGTCATTTCCAGAAAACATCTCTACATGATCTATTCTGACTTGTTTCGCTCAAATCATTGTCATTTATTTCACTTTGCTAATGACTCTATTATTTATGACTTCATTCCATTCTGTTTACCCAGAATTCATTACCATTCATGACGCTTTACCCATGATTTTATCATTCCTCACCTCATCCTTGTCCAAGGAACAGCCCCATCAAGCAAGACTATGCCAGATTTATCTTCCCTTGCCACACCAGCCTCTTCCTCAGTTCCCTCCCCTGCCAACCTTCGCATAAATCCCAGTGCAGCCGAACCCAGGCACTCCTTCGGAAGTTTTCAGAAAGCGGCAGGACATGTAAGGTCTCAAAGCCTGACCATTGGTAAGGAACTAGAAATGGGCATTGTTCCAGAATCTGGTTTCCATTTGGATTTTAATTTTTTGAACATATTTTGTATAATGTAAATAAGAGCAAATAATGTAAAATGTGATGAAAGAGGTTGATGTGCAGCACTCGCGCAGTGGGTGTTGGTTTTCTAATTTTCCTTTTTATATTTTCTGATCATTCTGATGTGTTTTGGCATTGTTAGACTATAGTATCAGTATAATATAACTGCAGCGTCCTTACAAAATATATTACTTAATAACTGTACTTGGTTTAAACTGTTTTATTCAACGTTTGTGCATTATTTACAAAAAACGCATATTGAGTAAACAACAACAAGCATAATGCTTATAGTGGTAACTGTACTTACATATTGATCTATACCTTTAGATCAGGAGATTATTTTAATGAAGACTTTTTTATATGCACATGCATTATCAGATTGTACAACTTTGGTCTGTCTTTGTTTATCTCAGTATATTGCATGTAAGTGAATACAGATTTCACCTTTTCTGATGTGTTTCCAGGAATAAATTCAGGTTCAAATGAAGGATGAATGAACCTTATTCTCAAACACAAAAGCATTGCATGCATTCGTTATTAATCCTGTATGACTCATTATCATTTCTTCTTCATTTCTAACTGTTTTGATCTTATATTAAAATTCCACATTGTTCTTTTGTTTAAATTGTGGTTTTTTTTTATATGTTTTTACCTCCAATTTTATAATCATGTTTAAATCACATTGTTTACTGTTGGTGGTGTAGAGTACATGTATTTATAGAAGAAACATACATAGCTTCAATCATTGCAAACATATATAATGTGAAGCACACATATCTATAAGACTGAAAGTTATTTATCGACTTAAATTTAAAGTCTCGTTAAGTCTTAATTTAGAATTTTCAAATTCATGAAATATTAATTATGACAGTACACAATGGTACCTCCGATGAAAGGACACGCTTGGGACCTGACAAAAATATTCCCATGTTGCAAGTGGCCTTCTTAAATATTAAATATTTTGGTCAAAATAATTGACGCAGGTTACCCTTTATTGGCAGGTGTCCTCGGTAGCTCAGTTGGTAGAGCACTGGACTTGTGATCGGAAGGTCGCAGGTTCGAATTCGGGCCGGGACGGACACGGGTCAACTTTATGTGCAGACCCAGAGACGGAAGCCATGTCCCACCCCCGTGTCATCACAATGGCACGTAAAAGACCTTGATCATTCTGCCATAAGTGCAGGTGGTTGAATACACCTAAACACGCAGACACCTGGGTAGCGCGACTCCGTTGCTGCTAGCTTTCCACTGGGAGGAAGCGACCCGAATTTCCCAGCGATGGGACAATAAAGTAATGAAAATGAAAATGAAAACAAGGGTCTTGCATTGCAGGTACCACTGTTATAAACATCATCCTATATGTACTGTCGTTAACTGCTTCAAAAAATGCTGAATACGATGATGATAAGTGTTGTTTCAACGCCCTCTCTTTAAAACCATTAAGGGCATGTTAGGGTGTGACCCCGACTTTAGATGGTGTGTGTTTTGCCCGTACTATACATGGTACTGAGTAATTCTATTAAATAAATTTTACACAGCCCCGCTAAAGTCTGGGGGAGACATGCAGTTTCCCAAGGTCAACATGCTGAGGGGTTCTAACACTGGCTCCAATAGCAGTCTCACCATCGAGGAAGGTATACACTGACTCGCTTTATTATCATTCAATCATCTGTGTGACTTATTTGGTTTGTTGTTGTTTTGTTTTGTTAAAAAAAATACTGTATGGTAGTGAAGCCAGTAATTAGTGATATTGTATGTTAAAAATGACCTTTTCTAATTGTTTTCCTCTCCAGACTTAGAGGTTTAGATGTTAGTTAAAGGGGTCCTGATTTGGCCTAAATGGTCCGCTGGACCCAAAAGGCAACAGCTAACTAACTAACTATGTTAGTTAAAAAATATGTCTTAAAAAGAATATAAAGAAACTGTCCTAAACTGACATCAATATAGTACTCTCTAACAGATCCAAAACTTCCATGACAATTCCAAGACTTAACATGTTGATTGCAGACATATCTTCTTCTTCTTCTTCTGCGTTCGTGGGCTGAAACTCCCACGTACACTCGTGTTTTTTGCACGAGTGGAATTTTAGGTGTATGACCGTTTTTTACCCCGCCATTTGGGCAACCATACGCCGTTTTTGGAGGAAGCATGCTGGGTATTTTCGTGTTTCTATAACCCACCGAACTCTGACATGGATTACAGGATCTTTTTCGTGCGCACTTCGTCTTGTGCTTTGCGTGTACACACGGGGGTGTTCGGACACCGAGGAGAGTCTGCACACAAAGTTGACTCTGAGAAATAAATCTCTCGCCGAACGTGGGGACGAACTCACGCTGACAGCGGCCAACTGGATACAAATCCAGCGCGCTACCGACTGAGCTACATCCCCGCCCCGATTGCAGATATATGACATGCTTGTGGTGTTGGTGATATTCATTTTTTCCTAATGAATGGAATGGTGTTACAGCTGTGGGAACGATGGGCAGAAAGTTTGGTTCCATGGACGTTGACCAGATGCAGCAGGAAATCATACAGCTCAGGAAACAGCTTCTGGTATGCTGTGTTCAGTGTACCGTAACTGAGTCTTTGTTGTGTGATTTCATGGTTGTTGGACTCTCGCTATCTTGATATCGAAGAGACAACACTAATGTATCACTTAAACTAAAGTTTTGTTTTTATTGATAGTCGTGAGTGTTTGTTTGTCCGTCCACTTCACGAGGTTGATGTACAGTAAAACCTGCGAGCAAAGGACGCTCTTGGGGAGCCTTGCCACTGTCCTTTGTAGCAAGGTGTCCTTTCTTATTTATATGAATGCGCCAACAATTTTTTGGAGAAAAAAAAACCCAACAGCCAAATGAATTACATGATTGTTTGTTAGTGGTGCGTGTAGTTTTATTGTATGTATGTGTGCATGTTTATATATAAATGTAAATAGAGTGTCTATGCATGTTTAGTTCTTTCATTTTCGTTCATTACATGTAATAACAAGTCGCGTAAGGCGAAATTACAACATTTAGTCAAGCTGTCGAACTAACAGAATGAAACTGAACTCACTGCATTTTTACAGCAAGAGCGTATACTCGTAGCATCGTCAGTCCACCGCTCGATGCAAAGGCAGTGAAATTGACAAGAAGAGCGGGGTAGTAGTTGCGCTGAGAAGGATAGCACGCTTTTCTTTATCTCTATTCTTTTTAACTTTCTGAGCGTGTTTTTAATCCAAACATATCACATCTATATGTTTTTGGAATCAGGAACCCACAAGGAATAAGATGAAATTGTTTTTAAATCGATTTTGGAAATTTTATTTTAATAATAATTTTTATATTTTTAATTTTCAGAGCTTGTTTTTAATCCGAATATAACATATTTATATGTTTTTGGAATCAGAAAATGATGAAGAATAAGATGAATGTAAATTTGGATCGTTTAAAAAAAAAATAGTTTTTTTTACAATTTTCAAATTTTTAATGACCAAAGTCATTAATTAATTTTTAAGCCACCAAGCTGAAATGCAATACCGAAGTCCGGCCTTCGTCGAAGATTGCTTGGCCAAAATTTCAATCAATTTGATTGAAAAATGAGGGTGTGACAGTGCCGCCTCAACTTTTACAAAAAGCCGGATATGACGTCATCAAAGGTATTTATCGAAAAAAAGAAAAAAACGTCCGGGGATATCATTCCCAGGAACTCGCATGTCAAATTTCATAAAGATCGGTCCAGTAGTTTAGTCTGAATCGCTCTACACACACACACAGACAGACACACACACACACACACGCACATACACCACGACCCTCGTCTCGATTCCCCCTCTATGTTAAAACATTTAGTCAAAACTTGACTAAATGTAAAAATGAAAACCAAAACTTGATGTTCAGAAAAACAATTGTTAATAAAAATTCCAAACTGTGCATTAGTCATACAGAAAGTGACAAAGAGAAAAAGTTCAAGGATAGTCTGCAACATGTATGTACAAAACCACAATCAGTAAGTTTATCACTGGGGTTTGCGGAAAAAGTCAGAGAGAGAGAGAACGAGCCAGCGACAGAGAGAGAGAGAGAGGTGCAATCAGTTTCTTACGACCTGAAGCAATGGGCCATTCACGGGAAGATTCTTTTATCGAGCTGTTGAAAACCACTCGAAGAGTTCTTCGTTCAACTCATCATAGGTTGTTTTTCTTCTCTCAACATATTTTGCCGTCGATCTGGCACCGGATTCCCACTGACTGAGAATTTGTGTTCGATCAGCTTTTATGTTGGAAATTTGAGTTTTTCCGCAATTCAGCAACTTTTCGAACGGACAGCCCCTTGTCCAATTTCTTTATGACATCGACTCTCTCTTCTAAAGTCAAAAATGTTCGTTTTGGCATGATGAGACGAAGACGAAGGATGAGACGGAGATGCATCACAGTACAGAAAGTAGAAACCCGAAATGCAAATGTTTGTGAGTTCACGGCATCGACCAATGAGCGTGCACCATCAAAAAATCAACTTCTTTCAAGTGCTGTCATTGGTTTACAAAATAGGCTTCTCGCGCGTTCACATCGCCAGCGAGATTGTATTTGCAGAACCAAGATGGCCTGACAAGCGTCTGCTAAAAGCTGTCTGCTTCAAGGGTTTGTCCGTTGTTGACAAGTAACGAACCCAATGTCCGCGTCCGCGCCTTTGAGCTGTTCGCTATTTTAAGGTGTTTTTGAGTGTAAAATACATCCGTCCTCACTTGAATTGTTCGTTATGCAAAGGTGTCCGCCGAAATAAGGGTCCGCTAGATGCAGGTTTTACTGTACTAGTGTATGTTATATTTTGTTTTGTCTGTGATGAAATGTTCCTATAACAACCTGTCTTGGTTTTTTGTGTGTAATATGATTGATGTGTGATGTAGTGAAGTAAGGATGTGTCCCGTAAAAAGTCTAATCATATCTTGGTTGTTGTTGCTGTTGTTGCATTGAAGGGGGGGGGGGGCATACTTTAACTTTCTTTTCATTAAATATGTGTTATTTTCACAAAACAGTTGAGGAGATAGAATTTAGGGATGTAATTTAGCGTCGGCAGTTTGCAAACCATCACAAATTGTTTAAAATACAAGTCACTTCAGCATATATAAAGTGGGGGGTAGTGAAGTCAAGGATTGTCTAAACCTTAAAACAAATTGCCACAATTTTCATGGCCACTTGGGCAATTTTGCAGAGGAAAATGAATCCATAGCTACATTCCTGGAATTCCTAGTTGTGAAATACATTACTCATTAAGTACATGTATCAACTGATGGTCTTTTGTTACAGGCGGCAAGGAAGGAGCGATGGACCAAAATGCCTGTGGACCTGACATTGCGACGGATCATGAAAGGAGAGGTGAGATTATATGGACAGCGACACAACGGAAAATACTGGATTTACTCTGGATTTGATGTGTATTAGAGTGCACAGTGGAACACCCCCTTTAAGATCCCGTGACTTACCCCCCTTTTAAAAGCTTGCCTTTTCAGACTTTGTGTTCATAGCCTCTATAAATACGGGCAGGGAAATAGCTCAGTCGGTAGCGACGCTGGCTTCAAAACCAGTTGTCGCTATCGGCGTGGGTTTGATCCTCACGTTCGGCGAGGGATTTATTTCCCCGAGTCAACTTTGTGCAGACTCTCCTCGGTGGCCGAACATCCCCGTGTGCACGCATGCGCACGATAAAGAACCCAAGTTCACAGGGAATTTAGTCTCTGGGCTTGGAAACATGAATACACGCATGCAGGAAAAATTTTAAAAAATATGGGTAGCGCCGTATACTGTATGGCAGCTCGCTTTCCCCAGGGAGAAAGCAGCCCGAATTTCCATGAGGGTAACCTCACAGGACTACATGAAATCTTATCCTTATCCTTAATGTACCTCCATTTTAAGACACTCTCTGTTTTAAGACCTGGTTTTTTGTCCTTGTTGGGAGTTCTTAAAAAAAGGGGGGGGGGGTCCCACTGTATCACTGTATTTGAGTGTATTCATAACAGCAAAAAAGGAAATTTTAATGTTAATAAAGGTTTAATTGTGGGCATTACAAAACCAAAGTACTGTTACTTTAAATCAACAATGAAAAAAAGTGTCATTAATGCATGACACATACTGTGTTACCTTTTTGTATTGGTTTCTTTTTTTATCTTTTTGGTGTGTGTGTATTTTTCTTAGTGGGGTGGGAGTGGGGGATTTGTGAAGAATTTCTCAAAGCAGAAAATGTCAATAAAAAAAAGAAGTAAATAAATGCTTGATCCTACAGACATTTTCTGCTTCTACAGTCATGTAGCACAAGAATGCCGTTTTCAATGATTGTTGTGTGTCGCTTTCAGCCCTACTCCTTGGAGAATTACCGAGCACTTGAAGACAAGTTGTCTCTACTGGATAAGGCTGTGACCTTAATGGACGGCAACGCCATCACTGCTGTGAGTTACACCTCAATGATTTGTTGTTATTGTGACAGAAACTTGTTGGGTTTGGTAGCTCAGTTGGTAGAGCACTGGATTTGTGTTCTTCGAGTCACTGGTTCGAATAGGGCGGGCATGTAGCTCAGTCGGTAGCGCGCTGGATTTGTATCCAGTTGGCCGCTGTCAGCGTGAGTTCGTCCCCACGTTCGGCGAGAGATTTATTTCTCAGAGTCAACTTTGTGTGCAGACTCTCCTCGGTGTCCGAACACCCCCGTGTGTACACGCAAGCACAAGACCAAGTGCGCACGAAAAAGATCCTGTAATCCATGTCAGAGTTCGGTGGGTTATAGAAACACGAAAATACCCAGCATGCTTCCTCCCATTCTGCCGCATGGGCGGGGATATAGCTCAGTTGGTAGCGCGCTGGATTTGTATTCAGTTGGCCGCTGTCAGCGTGAGTTCGATCCCAGGTTCGGCGGAAATTTATTTCAGAGTCAACTTTGTGTGCAGACTCTCTTCGGTGTCCGAACCCTCCCCCCGTGTACACTACATTGGGTGTGCACGTTAAAGATCCCACGATTGACAAAAGGGTCTTTCCTGGCAAAATTGCTTAGGCACAGTTAATAATTGTCTACCTATACCCGTGTGACTTGGAATAATAGGCCGTGAAAGGTAAATATGCGCCGAAATGGCTGCAATCTACTGGCCGTATAAAATTTCATCTCACACGGCATCACTGCAGAGCGCCTAGAACTGTACCCACGGAATATGCGCGATATAAGCGTCATTGATTGATTGATTGATTGATTGAAAGCGGCGTATGGCTGCCTAAATGGCGGGGTAAAAACGGTCATACACGTAAAAGCCGTGGGAGTTTCAGCCCATGAACGAACAAACAAACTGGTTCGAATGCATGCCAGTGTTACAGATCAACTTTATGTCCTCGATCATTCTGCCAGACACACAGGCAAAAAGCAATCTAATCCAGAAATTCGAACCTTTAAGTATGAAATGAAATGAAAAGAATTGCAGGGTACACCAACTTCAAGGTTTTAAGTAGCAACTATTGTTTTGTTTTGTTTTTTATTCGAAAGACCCCGAGCATTTGTGAGTGGTTGTTTCTGTTTTTGTTCTCTTTTCTTTGTGGGTTTTATGTTTGTTTGCCTGCTTATTTGCTGTTGTTTTTTTTTTACCTTTGTCAAAATATTCTGTCCTAATAAAGCTAGCCGGAAAACAAATAAATTGTTGAACAATCATTTAGAATACAAATGGGCTTTGAATTGCATGTAAAAAGGCCCATTTCAGGCAATGTTTCATGTTGATAAAAAACAAAAACATGATGTGTTTCTCTTCAACCCACTAGGCTGTGCTTCATCTAAAAAAGACGGTGAAACGTGCCACCTTCCAGCAAGAGTTGATGCTGCGACCAGTGGCTGCTAATCACTATCTGGCCTACTTGAGAGGTCATTTTGAACATGCTGAACTGATTGACACATTATCGTGAGTTTTTGCTGAAAGTTCTTGTTTTTGGTTTTGTAAACCAGATTACTAGTTTTGATTTAGTGTTTTGTTTTTAAATGTGGTTATTTTGGATGGAAAGATAGTCTTCCGAGTAGCCTCTTTTGAATGTAAGTGAATGAGTACTTATTTATTTTACCCTTTCATACAAGAACATTGGAGTTTGACGGTTCAAGCTGATTATTGGTGGGTATGGTAGGCCAGGTGTCCGTACATCAAATGTAAAGCTAAGGTATAAATAGTTTGAATATGGACTAATTTCAAAATGTACGTTTAAGTTAGTTTTGCCTTGTTCAGTCTACACAGAACTATAGAAGAAAACAAAAAAACAATAGTGGTATAAACCAGGCAGTGTGAATTGAATGTTTTTAAAATGTTATTGTTGCAGGATGCTGGGAAGAAGTGAGGAGGCAGCGGTGAGTATAACCATTTTAACTTTTTTCTGCGCTGCGGCTTGCATGAATTAAAATATGGCATTATTTATTTGTCAAAAGAAGATAGTAGCCTTGAGATTTGGAGTCCAAGCCTGATTGTTGAACCATGTACAGTGGAGTCCGGGTACAACGAATCTCAAGGGAGGTACATTTTAGTTCGTTATATCAGTAATTCGCTGTAGAGTTTTCAACCCTAAATGGCCTTAAGACAAGTTTTCCCACTCACCTTCAAATGATCGTCCCATCGATCTTTCCTTGGAGAGTACAATCTTTGCATGTTTTCAACAGCTTCATAATATAATCCATAGAGGCATAGTTCAAATGTTCACTTTACTGTCACAATTTTAGAAGTAAAATTTAAAAAGTCGTGTAAAAGCATACATGTACATGTACATTCTGATCAATCTCCGATTTCATGGTGTCCACCAGTTCTGGTGCATGTACTACCCTGGCCAAGTTTCCTCTCAAGACATCAAAGAGACCGCCCCATAGGTTAAACTCCCCATAGGTTAAACTCGGTCACTGACCCGGGTGCAGGAAGTGTTTCCTCTCTCATATGAAAGGGGAACCACCTCTCATAGCTAAAACTGGGTCAATGACCCCTGGGAAGAAGGTCAGTGTCTATAAACAAGGCCACCCAGCTATCACAATGAACTTGTAGCCTTGTGACTTTTTAGAGCACAGTCATAGCTTAGCAGCTGATTGGAATAGTGAAAACACAGCGGCGGTGGCTGTTCCGTGCACCTCCCGCTGTTTGTTCAGAGTTCGCTCATCACGCGATGTGCACTTGTGTTTGTGTATTTTTGTGTATTTTTGTCTTTGGAGACAATTATTGACATCAGTTCGTTGTAGCCTTGTGACTTTTAGAGACAAAACGGCTCTGGGGCGATGAAAACGTGTTTGTTATAAGAGGGGTTCGTTATGCAAATGAGTTCAAAAGGTTCGTTGTAGGCGGAAAGTAACAAGTAAGAAATAGAAGGCTGTCTGCCGGGAAATCAATGGCAGTTCGTTAAAAGCGGGATTTCGTTATACCCAGGTTCGTTATAGCTGGACTCCATGTATGTTCAATACTTTTCTCTGCTATAAATATGTCATTTTATTCATTAACTAAAAATATGTTTTAAGATTTGTTGATCAGTCTTATCTCTGTGTTTTCAGATTGTCAAGTACAGACTGGCTTGCAGCACTGGGGACATCAATACAAAAGTGTCCTCGCTCAAAGCTTGTTTGAGGTTAGTGCCAAGTCCAATCTTTGTACCTTGTGTCAGTAAAGTGTTAAAAGCAAGATAATCTTCCCTACATAATACCACTCAAGCAGAAGCAGTTGCTTGAACAAAAAAGTGAAGGCAAGGCACTAAATGCCTGGAGTGGTCTCTTCATGCCAAAATGTTTTTGATTGTCTTCTTCTTGTAAGTAATTTAACAACGAAAGTCATTTGTGGAGAGTTCATTTTGAATGGAACTGTGCACTGCTGAAAGAAAAGAACAATGTCAATGTTGAGAGTTGTTACTGAAAGGTCAGTTCAGTTCGCTGACAGATTTTTCACTGGAATCAGCTTTATAGGGAAGGCAAAATGAAACAAAAGAAAACAGGAAGATGTATGTATGGGATTACTTAGGAGAGGGGGGAGGGGTAGAGTGGGGGCAGGAGGGAGGGGGGGATAAGGAGTGGGGGGTGAAAAAAAGCAGTGCCAATGGTAATATGGAACAGGACTCTTGTACAATTGATAGGTATAGATATTTAATTTTTTGTTGTTGAATGTCTGCAGAGCCCATTTTGAGGCAGAGCCTTCGCTGGCGGGGGATGCCTCCTTGATCAGAGAACACATAGACCTTCTGGAGAGACAGCGTCCTATTGAGGTCAGATGCGATCTTTTTTTAACCCAGAGATAACAACGAAACAAGCAAAAATACATATTTGATAGATAAGAACAGTTGACCAATTGTAAATAAACTGGTGGCCACTGTGGCCTATCTACAGCCTATAGAATTACCAGGTAACACCTATCCGTCCGTGGCGCCTATGCATGTTCAACCACAGACAGAATGGGGACTTTGTGAACTTACAGGGTTTTTAATCCCCATCAGTTGTAGCGTCTCGCGTTTTGTTAATCTTTAATCAATCTTGTTAGGGCCGTTGGGCAGTGTTGATTGATACCAGATCAATGCATGTACTTCAATAGTGTAGAATTGAGATGTCATTCCCACTGCCAAACAGCCCTTAATTTATTGTCTACTCAAGCCTTTAACAATCTGATTACAGGACTCTGATGCTCGCCTAGAAGCAGAAGGCAGAACGAAAGTTTTCTTGGATTTTCCACGACGGTTTGCCCTTGTAAATATGCCAGTGACAACGACGCTCTTCTACTGTTGTCTTTATCACTACCATTTACAGGAGGTAATCAGTGGAGTTTTACTCTTCAGGTGATGTTTGCTTGCTACCCTTTGATAAACTCTTGATCTGGAGAAAAGCTTTTTTGACACTGTTTGCTTCATTTAATTTTATCTCTCCTTTGTATGCTTTTTGTCTTTCAGTTATCTTTTTCACTTAGTATGCAAAAAAAATTTCTTTTTTTTTTACTTGGCGTCTTTGATTTCAATTTTGATGGGATTTATATGTCAAATAATTACAAGGGTTCGCATTCTTGTATATATAATAATGGAAGGGCGCTGGTTCTGTACGACGCTTAGTTTTTGAGATAGGTGTGACTGACGAAGAACAGGACGTCACATTCCAAATAAGCACGACTATGTTGCAGGTGGAAGACGTTGACATTGCATTTCTTCGGGAGGTTTCCGCCAAAATAGATATTACACGATTTGCGCGAAACAGTTGAGAAGCAGACGATCTCTGAGATCTCTGTTCGTCTCGTGATAACGTTATTTTGTATGATAACGATTCACTTGCAAACTAAAGTATACAATTTGGTGTGTCAGTGGTAAATGTAAATAGAAATGTGTAATACAGACAAAGCAAACAAATAAACGTGTTTTTCTCGTGAAAATGTTGCGTTGTGCGGGTGTTTGGGTGGCCACGTGATGTACACAAAGCAAAGTGCGAGACGGACTCTGCTCTGTGCTGTAACACTGGCAAGTTCAAAACACGAGAAAAACGATTTCGTTGTGCGGGCAGCCATGTGGGGATGTATGTATTTTTCAAATGGTTGTAAAATAAGTCTTGTATTTATCACCGTACTCAGGCCCTGCTCTTGTTTTCGTCACACCTGAAACCGTTATTTCTTGTGAGCGACGCAGCATTATCAGCAGGATTGGCACCTAAAGAAGACAACAGTCATTTATGGTTTACAGTGGAACCCCCCTTTTTAAGACCTTGGTGTCAGAGATTTTCTGTTCATAACCTCAGCAAAATTGAGCCCATCTTAAGACTCCTTTGCTTCTAAGACCCGGATTTTCACAGGTTTTGTTGTCTTAAAAGGGGGTACTGCTGCATCCGTAACGAGGCTTGCAGGTCTGTTTTCATTCACACAGTGTGCATTACATTGAGTTAAGAATGCTTAAAGATGTGCTTTGTTTGTGTGTTTCAGAACAGCTTTGCTAGTCCTGTATCCATAAAGAAAAGACATGAGGTGAGTGGTTACATACCGACACGGTGGCCTAGTGGTAAGGCGTCCGCCCCGTGATCGGGAGGTCGTGGGTTCGAACCCCGGCCGGGTCATACCTAAGACTTTAAAATTGGCAATCTAGTGGCTGCTCCGCCTGGCGTCTGGCATTATGGGGTTAGTGCTAGGACTGGTTGGTCCGGTGTCAGAATAATGTGACTGGGTGAGACATGAAGCCTGTGCTGCGACTTCTGTCTTGTGTGTGGCGCACGTTATATGTCAAAGCAGCACCGCCCTGATATGGCCCTTCGTGGTCGGCTGGGCGTTAAGCAAACAAACAAAGAAACAAAGTGGTTGCATGATTGCATCAAATGTTATTAGACAAATAAACAAAATGAAACGGGATGCGCATAGAAATGTCGGAAAACAAAAATGGTGTGAACAAAAATGTATCACCAAATAGTTTGCAAAGAATTGAATCTCTGTTATTGTATGTAAGAATGTAATCATTGAGTCCTTAATTGCGTTTTCTATTGTGTATATTAGTACATTTTAAGCATACTCTTAAAACATGACTTTTTTTCCCACCCAGTTACCAGAGCGACAGTTTGTGTGGACGGCAGTGAGCGCACGAGCAAAAGCAAAGGGCTGGACGGATATAGAACAGCTTTTGACAGCAAAGGTACTGTAAGATTAAAGAAAAGTACATGTGTACTCTCGTTGCTCTTGTCTGTAAGTCTTTTCTCCACACAAAAAAGCAACACACTGCAAACATTTTATAATGAGGTGGTATCAGCTTTCTTTATGTTGCTATGTATATGTAATGACGCCATTTGGGGTGGAGCTAGGGTTAAGGAAAGGGGGTAGGGAGGGGGGGGGGGGGGGGGGGGGGGGAATGGTAAACTGTGACTTGATTTCATCTGTATTAATTCCAGTGATTTGCAAACAAGTTGGCAGATTAACATGGTTTATTAAACTGGGTAAAAGAAGTACTCTGTGATTTCCAAGTGAAGCAAGATTATCTCGCATGAAAATAACAATATAAGGCCATTCTGTTTCTGCATGATTATTCTCTCTTCTGGTTTTTTTCCAGGGCTGGTTTGGAGGGAAGAAGCTGAAGGCAGCCATAGGGTTCGGCAAAGTGGTCGACATACTTCACAGGTTCCAGGCACCGCATGATGTAAGTAATGATCATCAATGGAGCCTGCATTTTAAAAAAAATTTGTATTTTTTTTATTGCTTATGTAGCACTTCATTTTATCATCTACAAGATCATCTATAATTTTGTTTGTTTGAATATCTATTAATTGTGTTTTTACAGAGTGTTCATTTTTGTTAAGTATACTTAAAGAATTAAGATTCAGATGCACCACTCCAAAAATTGGAGTGCATGAATAAAGTATGTTGACTCATACAGGGATGTCATTTGGTAGGTGGCGAAACTTCTCGGAAATTGTAAATAACTTTGACATTATTTCCGCAGAATTGGCAGACTTCTTCACTTTGTGGAACAGGTGACAACAGGTACTTACTGCAACTTCTGAAAATTGCCAAAACTTTAAAACCCAAAATAAAATAAATCCTAGTTGCATTACTTCTTATGGGTTTTTTTGTGACAGATTTTGGCCAAGTACTTAGAGCTGGTGGAAGACCTCGACACACGGTTAACTTTGGCCAAAAAGACAGACTGCAAGAAAGCGATGATTGAGGTGAGCTTACACTGATTCACTGAGCACTTACTCATGCCTATCATACACAATACTACAAACAAACACACACACACACTATAACACTAACACACACACACTATAACACTAACACACACACACTATAACACTAAAACACACACACACCCACTAACATACACACTCATACACACACACACACTTTAACACTAACACACACTAAAACACACACACTAACACACACACTCACACTAACATACACACTCATACACACTCATACACACACACACACACACACACAAACCCACACAAACCCACTAACTCACACATCAACAGCAATTTACCAGCAACCTACCCTACCACCTTTGCTCACTTCACTGCAACAATGCCTTCCATCTACTACTAGTCAACATCTAATCACACATATGTTATGCTTGCAGACGCTGGTGAAGCAGAAAGACAGGGCAGGAGTGGAAGAGTTTGCACGGAAATATAGCGCTACTATCGAGGCGGAGTACGCAAGACGAGTACTCAGGGATGAGGTCAGTAGAATTGTCGTTGTTCAGAGCAAAAGGCTGCCTTCTATGCAACTATCAATGTATGAATTTGTGCTATGTTGTTTGTTAGGAGCAAGGAAGTTTCCCTCTGTGGTATAGTTCTGGCAGTAGTAATAGGAATGGGATACAGCATAGACCTTGCGGCCTTTCATAAGATCTCCTCGTCTGATATGTGTGTTTCACATACTAACTTGACATTTTACTCATCAAAATCAACAAGATTTTCTACGAATTTTGTGTTCATGCATGTCCAGAAGATTTTCACACAACAATTCATGAGTGTGTGTGTGTTTTAAGGGCAATATTTTTAAGATGTGTTGTTCATCCGGTAGCAGAAATTTGGGGAAACGCTTGCAATTTACTATCAGGATACAGGAGCATCTTGAAAGGAGGGTTCCATAGCATATTGCACAGTTCAGGACAGAAGATATTATGTTGTTGTTTCAGGCAATTCGATGGAAGTGAAACAGACATGGAGGACTCTGTGATGTGCACTTAGCAGCCAGAGACAGGCTGCTGACATAATGGCAAACATATCAACACTTACAGCATAGGAACGAAAGAAAAACTTACAGGAGCGCATCCAGTGTGTGTGTATGGGGGGGGAGGGGGGGGGGAACTTGCCTGGTTGAGAGGGTACATACTTATATATGTATTGGTGTGTGTGTGTGTTTCTGTGTACGTGCCACGATGTGAGAGAACATGCATATGTTAGGGTATGTGCACATTCTGTATGCATTGTCTGCATGTGTGTGTGTGTGTGTGTGTGTTCGTGGGTATGTTATTTGCTGGAGTGCATTTCGTTGCATATCTGTTACTGTTACTAATACTAGTTAATGATTGTTAGGAAATGTATAAAACGGCTTACAAGTTTTTACCAATGATGCTGTGCAGATCTGTTTTTATTATGCTTTGCTTGTTCCGTGTATCTGATGTGTGCCTGCACATGCTTGTCAGCTGACTTAGTGGGTTCATTGTGACATTTAAAAAGGGAGAGAAGTTGGGAGTGATCACGGAGGTCAAGGCAAATGTGAACTGTGCATCATGAAATCATGTGCTGAAAATCATTCCATAATAACATGTGTATAACAGTGCTGTTTTGGTTCAAATATCTTCCTGCATCTGTTCTCTTAATATTCACACAGAACTGCGTTAGTTTATGTTCCCTCTCTTTTAAGAGTATGTTGCCAGGAATGCTTGAAAATTCAGCACCCAAATCTTGATGTGTATAGATGCTGTTTAAACCTCTCCCTCCTGTCAAGAATCAAATGGCACGAATTAATGTAACCTCAACTTTGCCAAATATTTTTCACCTTTGATATGAAATATTGAAAAATTACACATTGTGAACCTGGACCAATGAAGGGGTTCATTTCTTCAGTATATAAGTGTGTGTGTGTGTGTGTGTGTGTGTAAATAAATGTGTGTATGTAACACATGTTTGTACTTCATTCTTGAATACAAAACTGTAAAGACAACAAAACAGAATGTCACATAGTTTACTGTTTTCTCCAAACTTTGAGTACATGATTCTCGTAACAGGGGGTAGAAAAAATCCTGGAGAATGTGGAATGGTTATAACTATGTACTGATAAAAACAATGTATTACTGTAATCAGAAAAAACAAAGAAGATTAAAGGTATCAAATGTTTTTTTGCAAACAAAGTGCATGGCCCTTGGTCATCAGGCTCCTGCCATGTACCTTCCAACACAATTAAATTCTCACCCTATAAAAAAAATCATTTTATTGCAACATGGATGTGTTCAACACTTCATATACATATCATGTAATTACAATAACAACCACTATCCATGAGCTATCCAAGCAAATGATAAAATTTTGATCTGGAAAGGTTAAAAATATTTCAAAATTCCATTTTCATTAAAAATTCCATATCACAAATAACAATATAAAAAAAATTAGAACTGGCTGGTAGAGGCCCTGTGCGACACTAATTCCACTGAGCATAGGGAGAAATCCAACTTTTCCAGTTGCAGCATTATGCAGTTTTACCATGAGCATAACATGTTTCTTTCTGATTGAGATTTCAGCCATTGTCCTACCATCGTCATTTATTCAATCTTGGCCTGCATATTGTCTGAATCCCTGTCTGAGCGATCGAGAAGAAGATATTGTCTGAAATACTAATAAGGTAGTCACTTTAATAAACACAAAACATCTTCATCTATGTCTTCTGAGTCGGCACTACTTATAAGGCATTAATTCACAACAAAAATAGAAAGCAATTCACCATTTCTGTAACTACTCTGCTCTGGCTAAATCAACATTCTTCATAAATAACAACTAAAAACATACTATCAAAATGTAAGCACTTTGTAAATTGAGCACCCATGCAACAGCCCAGTGGCTTTTTCACAACCTCTGATGACAGTTCTGAGAGTACTGTGAACACTTCCAGTTTTCCACACAGTGACACTCAGATAAGAAATTGTCATTGAATGTATTAGTACTTGTCCTCTCCCACTATCAACTGCTTACATATCTGCATAATGCCAGGTCTATTGTTGCTCCCATAAAATGTTTATCAGCTGCTGTCTTTATGCTGCCTCAGGTCGGTATCTCTGGAGTGTGTTATAGAAAGGAGTCTTCCACGGGACTAGTTCAGATTGTCAATTTTAAACTGAAAAGAGAGAATGGGTCTTGTTACACCAGAATCAAATGCTGACAAATACAATCTCACAGGCATACTATATCATTATATGATAAGATGGCACCATTCCATAATACAATTTATACATTAAAATGCCTTTGTTAAACTGAAAATACTTTTCCAGTGGAGGAACATTCAGAATTCTGTTAAACTTATTAATTTTTAATTAAAAAAACTTATTTGTTAATATTGTTATCTAAATAAGCCATTTTCACTGACAATGAGCTGTATGAAACCTTAAGCTACAGAAATTCAAAGCAGTTTTCAAATAGGAGTCTTATAGGAACATTTTGTACAAGTTTTGCAGAGCAACCACAGAGAGTGTCTAATTTCTTTATGTGAATATCACTCCAACTGCCATCCCAGAGCATTCAACCATAATTTATGTGGCATTGTATGAGCATGGTGAAACATTTCTAAAGTTGTCATGCCTGGGAAAGAAAGGCAAATGTTCTTTAATGTATTAATTACTTACCTCCTTGATTTTGTCAGCTGGCTCAAAGCCCAGAACTTTTCCAAAGAAGTAGAACTCCCCATCAAGGGCAGACTGGATGTTCTCTGCTTTGCGGAAACCATGTTGTTCTCCTGCACATCATGACAAGAACAGGGTATCTAATACCACATGGTAAAAGTTGATGTCAACACAAAAGCCACCGACAACTACTGTAGAACGCTGGAGGATGTTTGAAAGTCTGTGGTTTATCGCTTCTTGGGACATACTGTCTAATACTCGCTTTGCAATCACAGCTAGTGAAACCCTCCTTTCAAGACCTGAAGAAATGTGAGAAACTTGGGTCTTATAAAGGATTTGTTTGTTTGTTTTGCTTTACGCCCAGCCGACCACGAAGGGCCATATCAGGGCGGTGCTGCTTTGACATATAACGTGCGCCACAGAAGTCGCAGCACAGGCTTCATGTCTCACCCAGTCACATTATTCTGACACCGGACCAACCAGTCCTAGCACTAACCCCATAATGCCAGACGCCAGGCGGAGCAGCCACTAGATTGCCAATTTTAAAGTCGTAGGTATGACCCGGCCGGGGTTCGAACCCACGACCTCCCGATCACGGGGCAGACGCCTTACCACTAGGCCAACCGTGCCGGTGTCTTATAAAGGAGGGAGTCATAAAACAGAGGTAAATTTACAGAGGTAATGAACTGAAAATCTGAGAAAACTGTCTTAAACGGGAGGGAGCCTTATACCCCCATTCCACACAACCGTTCTAGGTCCCGTTCCTGTACCGACCAAGGAACGGTGCGGGCACGGGAGGGAACCGCAATGGAACGTAAATGATCGTTAACGGAACTGCTTTGAACGGTAGGGACGGTTGAGTTTGGGCTGCATGTTCAAAATTTTAGCCGTTCCCCTCCCGATCAGAATGAACGGTAATGGAACCTTAACCCATCGGTAATGGAACGCTTGGATCGTTAAAGGAACTTACAACAACGGTAACACAACGATAGCGCTCTCACACACTGAGTTGTCATACCCACATTCCACACATGCGTTCTAGCTTCCGTTCCCAGCCGTCCTGGGGACGGCTGCCACTATGGTCAGAGGCTGCTCAAAGATGCCAAAAACGGCCGTTTACGCAGCGTTCCATTGTGGCAGCCGTCCTTGGTCAGTGGGGGAACGGGACCTAGAACGGTTGTGTGGAATGGGGGTATTAAATTGGGGGGTCATAAAAGGGGGTTCCACTGTACTGTCAGTGGGCTCTGGAGACCATGTATTTGCATCATCTGCTGCACCATGCTCAGTGTTCGTCACATTCGTCACACTGCAAATCAATGCCCATGGACCAAATGTCCCCTGTCCAGGTCTTTTCTGTTGGACATCGTCACTCAGTGCATGGTCCACACCTGAACTGGAAAATAAGCTTATCAGACCCATGAAAGGGAGAACGGTCTGGAAGTGGAAGGTTCCACTGTAATGATTTCAACACCCAACCTACCTTCAAACATGACCAGCATGGTAGGAATCTTCTTGTCAACCACTGCCTTGTGCATCTGCCTTGCTTGGTTTGGTGGTACAACCTGCACATAAATAAGGTACTTTAACTTCTAATTCCGCACTGTACTCTTCAAATCTGTCAACTTCTAAAATAGTTCCAAAGCAGAGTTTCTTCTTCTTCAGCGTTCCAGAAATTCTGGTGACGTGTGAGCTCGTTTGCCCATTTGGGTTCCCCACACTATACTCGGAGCATAGTCAGCTTCACTCCGCTTTCGTTGGGTAGGCATGCTGGTTTTTTTCGTGTTTCCATAACCCACCGAACTCCGACATGGATTACAGGATCTTTTCCGTGCGCACATGGTCTTGTGCTTGCGTGTACACACGAAGGGGGTTAAGTCACTAGCAGGTCTGCACATAAGTTGACCTGGGAGATCAGAAAAATCTCCACTCTTAACCCACCAGGCGGCAGCGACCGGGATTCGAACTCACGACCTCCCGATTAGGAGGCCAACGTCTTACCACTGCGCCACTTCGCCCGTCAAAGCAGAGTTTAACATACATGAGTCAGAGCTGGCATTTCTGGAGTTCTTTCTGGAAATACAGTTAAACCAGCCATGGCGACCACCTCTTGATAACGACCACCTGCATGCCCATTATGACCACCCCAAAGAAACTCCAAAAAGGTTCTTTCTTGTATAATTCACCTTACCATTACGACCACCCGCATGCCCATTATGACCACCCCAAAGAAACTCCAACAAGGTTCTTTCTTGTATAATTCACCTTACTATAACGACCACCTGTCTATAAGGGTCCCTTTTAGTTGGTCCCCAGGGTGGTCTTTATGGACAAGCTCAACTGCATCTCCATCAGAAGTTTCATGCACTGTCTGGCCTGGGAATGATACACCTTTTGTCGTAAATACGACGAAGTCCTTTTCTAATTGTGTAAGAAAAAAGCCTCCGTGTGCCCTTAAAAATGCTTAAAACGCAAAATTTTCCCGTCAGTACGCCTAAACCACTTTTACTCATTCCCAGGCCGGACTGTGGAAGAGTTGTATTCCTTGAAGGCAAGGCAACTATAAGCTGAGCTATATATATATAACTCGGTGGCACAGATCAGTGGATGCATGCATGCCATTAGCGTCACAATTAGCGCAATATTCAACAAAACACCATGGTCGCTTGCCTCAACATATTAACCAATATATCTCACAGACCTGGGAGCGCCTCTTTTGTACTTTCTTAAACAAACTTGGCGCATTTTATGAAAAATGAGTGTACTCCACACATTTAAACATCGATGATTCAAACATGCTTCGTACGTGTCCGTGGTACCGTTAATTAAGTTTACCAATACATTTAAAACAAATGATTCTTTCAATGTTTAATGACAAAAGCTGTCATCATTGATCAAATGCTGAGTTAAACAGTTATTTTAATCATTATAATAAACAATGCCCAAGTAAATAGACAGGAATGACAGGGATGCGCTTGCGAAGGAAACTAGTCTAGGAATTTTTCTCGTCGTATTATTTTTCAACCGACATACTGATCGTATTTTTAGACAAACAGGCGTACAGAATACGGCGAAATTGTATGGGTTCCCAGGTCTGCTCTCACCTTATCCTCGTCTCCCTGGAAGATAGCAATGGGGCAGTTGAGCTGGTCAGTGTGGTACACAGGTGAGCGCTCTCTCAACAACGCCTCGCTGTTAGGGTCACTCAGGGGTAGCAGAAGTCCGTCCAGGTACCGGCTCTCAAACTTGTGGGTGTCAGATGCCAGGGCTTTCAGGTCTCCAATGCCGTAATGGCTGGCACCTGTTTTCAATCAGAAACTTGTGCTTATTTTGTGTATTGTTTCTCGTAGTTTGATATTGTGTAGCTCGGAGAGCACAGACATATTCTGTGGTTCGTGCTATATAAGTGTTCATTATCATTATTACCTTTATTTTTTAGCATATCACCACATACATGTCCCAAATAGGAAATTCCTTGAGAGGACGTTGGAGCCCGCACCTTCCACCCCCAATTCATTACCTGTATTATTATTACCTCAGGAAAGTCAATGGATAGATCAAACTCAAAAGTGGGAGCTCAGCAGCTGTGAGACTAAGGCTGAAATACGTAGAGTTAAAGGAACTGTAACGACACTGTACTGTAAGCAGCATTTATATACATACATGTAGTTGGCACAACAATCTTGCACAGCCCCACAAATTGTTTAGCTTGTTTAACTGTGCTGGCATTAGATGATTCCTTATCAGGAATATACGCATAAGCACATCATTATGCAGGCACCCTTAGTGACGCTGATGGGGTCTATGTCGACCAAAAGAGTGGGATTCCCTGTAGGTGGAGTTCCTGTTGGGGGATTCCCTGTATACAGGGATTCCCACAGGGTGGAGTTTTTCAATAAAACTTGCAAACCATACTCGAATTTCTAAGAAATATCAAAAAAGATCGAAAAACATCAAATTCTACCGATGTCGCTAAGCATCACGTGACTTTCAGCGATATCAGCGAAACACTACAGGACCTAGACCCTGTGGTATTCCCTGTATACATATCGACATAGACCCCATCAGCCTTACAGTGACAGACAGACAAACATAAATTTACCGGTGCAGACGCACACACCAAAACACAACTCCTGACAAAAATCAGATCTAAAAAAAGCCGGGAGTCTTAAAATGGGTATAAATTGGCAGAGGTTATGAATAGCAAATCTTAGAAAATAGGATCTTAAATTTGGGGGTCTTAAAAAAAAGGGGAGGGGGGGGCTGACTCTATCATCAAAAGCAAGGTAACGCCAGCAACTGTAACTGACCAGCCTTGAAGGTGTCTTTAAAGGTGAGACAGGCGAGTGTGGTGTAGCCACCAGCAGAGCCTCCATCGATGCACGCCTTGTCTGGGTCCACCTTGCCCTCCCTCGCCAGGT
The DNA here is from genome assembly GCF_037325665.1 of Littorina saxatilis. Classification (NCBI taxonomy): domain Eukaryota; kingdom Metazoa; phylum Mollusca; class Gastropoda; order Littorinimorpha; family Littorinidae; genus Littorina; species Littorina saxatilis. Next base: position 51,485,786 of record NC_090261.1, on the reverse strand, counting down.
GTTCCACACCTGTGCAACAGTCCTCCACGTCACAAATTCCCCACCTGCAGGTACACGATGATTGACGTACAATATAAATGCAATAAGCAAGAAAACAAGAAGAGTAACAAGCACAGAGCAACCTCTCTTTTATGTGCTATCACAGTGTAATACACACTATCTCATTATTACCAGCAAACCTCACATTCCTATGGGTTACTGTTTCAATACTACGCAATCCCTAATAACAAAGCAACTAAATTTGGCAAGAGTTTGTTTAAATTTTTCATTTGAACACAATGAACTGTTGCAACAGTTACAAATTCAGGTCTTTAAACTTGATCACAGCATTACCTAAATGAAAGGATATATAGCTGCAAAAATGAGACACTCTTGACTGAATCCCAAGGGCAACACTTCACGACAGAACTACCACTGTGAAAAGTATCACAAAACACTCACGACTTCCTCAGCATGTGACGATAAGTCCGCCCAAAGCCAGTGCTGCCTCGGTAGTTGACCAGCAGAACGGCAAACCCTCGACTGGTGAAGTACTGAAGCTTCAGATCAAGGTTTGCAAAATAGTGGCCCGTGGGCCCGCCATGGGCTCGAACCAGGAGCGGGGGCTTGGTGCCCTCTGGGGCCTGGAAGTCTTTGTTAGCCGGAGGGTAGAAGATGCCATGACAGGTCACTCCTCCAGTAGTTTTCCACTCGATGAACTGCGGCTCCTTGCTGAGGTAGCCTTCATCAATCTTCATGTGCATAGACTCCTTGATGATCTCAGTCTGTGTGGTGTGAAGAAAATGGTTGAGTCATTTGTTAAAGAAAAGTACAAATGTGTTAGTACATTCATTACAAAATACAGAAAATGTGAATGTAAAAATGTGCAAAGCAACAATTACTGGAAAGCCTCTGATCCCTCTTACCAGCCGCTATACAAAACACTTGGCAAAATACAGATGTTGGGACCTCAACATTGAAACGTTAAGGCTTTTCAGAGCAAAATATTAAGATCAAGACATGAACAGTCATCTTCCTCACACACGCACACCCACACACACACACAAACATGCACACACACAAACATGTATGCATGCAGGCACACAGAGCGCACTCATTAACGGTCTAACACCACGTACACACCTCTTTGGTATTGATGTTGAAGCGCACAATACAAGGGAATCGAGCGTAGCCTGACCCGATAAAGTAGGCGTTGCCGTCAGTGGTGAGCGCCAAGACCTTGTTGTAGCGGAACCCTGTGTCAAGTGCAACATACTGCCCTGGCTTGGCCGTGTCCACCAGGCCCAGTGTTCCCTTGCTATCTTCCAACTACGACACAACATTAAAATGCAAATCAACAGCGTAGCGTCTATGAATAATTTGCTCACATCACATCGTTGATCCCCAAGCTTCAGTGGGGAATACAAACTGAATACAAAATGAATGACAGTAAAGTAAAGCACAAATTTGGCTTGCTGTTTTACAGCCTTCAACCCAAGATGTTGACGTACAGTTTTACCTCACTTGTACCCTACAGGATCATTTTCAATAACGGTGAAAAACAGATGCAATATAATGATACAAGACTGTTTTGGGCTCCAATCTGTGCTCCAGCACATATGGCACAGTTCCAAAGACTGCAAAACATTTTATGTAAATCTGTGCCATGCATGAAAACCTGACAGAAACAAGATTACCTATCAGAGTATACATGTACTGCTGAGGGAGAGGATCATCTGCTCCTTGAAAAACCTTGCAGGCCATCCATAATTGAGGCCGAAGTTGTCAAAGCTTCATTTAGCGAGCTTTGTGAGGTAGACTTCACAAAGTAGATTTCGCCCAATTAATGACAGGCTTCATAGTAGAGCAGCATATGCCACAGTCACAAGTAATACTATCCCAGTGATTTTACTTCAACAAGATACATTTCCTTACCACTTTCTACCCCACCTATGTTGACCAATCTTTTTTAGCCGAGACCAGCTGTACTGCAGCAGGTCACTCAGAATTGTAGTAACTGTGTAGCTACTGTGTATCAACAAGCTGGAATGCAGGCATTAGATGGACGAAACAGGAAGCAACCGAAGCTAACAGTCTGGGCGATATATCCGTACCTGGTCAGACAGAGCCATATGAGTAGGTACGGATATATATCCGTACCTGGGAGACAATGAGTTAAGATGGACCACCAAAAACCACAACTCACAGGTTCCTGAGAAATGAGGATCTTGGTGGATCCGGCAGGGTCAGGAACGTACGCCGTTTTGCCAAACGACCACTGGGGGCCAGCAATCTCTGTTGGCACAGGGTGGAGGTTGACATGCGTGCCATCAGCGGTCACATGGTACAGGTTCCACCAGTTGGTGCGGTCGCTGACGTACAGGAGCTCGCTGTTCGGGGTCCAGCCCGGCTCGATGGCGCTCTCGTTCTTCCCCCCAGCGGCCATGCTGCGTGTGCCGTCCTTGACGGCAGTGCCTGCGTCATCCAACTCCGCCACCCATAGCTCTGTGTCATCCCATGGCTGAGGAAAGAACCAAGATCAGGGGGACTTCAAAACAATAAACAGTCAAACATTTCTATCACAGGCACCCAAGGGCCCGATCAAAAGTTATCAACCGGAATAGTCACAATAGAAGTTAAATTATATAATAATAATAATAATAAATAAGCATTTATATAGCGCAACATCATAACTTTACAATTAGGCTCTTTGCGCTTGACACATTTAAAATTAAAACACAGTTATACAAGCATTTACATAGATCTACATTCATAGTCAGCAACGCTTAATTAAAAGCATGCACCATCAAACATACATTAAATAGGGAAGATAATAGTCTCAGATCCTTTGGGGCTGGCAGACGTTATCGAGAGGTGGTGATGCCCCCCAGATGAGAAGAAACCTTCCAATAAAGGATACTTTTTGTGGTTCCTTTGTCAAAATACTTGACCAAATATGCCTGTCACGAAAGGACACTTTTAGGTACACTGTAGCTAATAAAGTCTCACCAATGTCCTCTCATCAGATATATCACTGGGTATTACACAGCAACCAGTGTCCAAGTTATAAGTAGATAAATGGAAAATTTCCTAGATAAATTTTCATTTAATTAATATACTTACCCGAATCACATTAGCATTGAGTCACCTGAGATGCTTATCACTGAAAAACGCTTACCCGGCTAAAAATTTTAAAGGGAAGCAACCCCATCACCAAAACGAAAGTGAAAGTAGCTTTGGTAATGGGCCAGCACACTGGGAGTTACCTCCCATACGGGTGTGTGCCACGTCACTTCCTCTAGGAACACGTGCCTATTCTCATACGGCTTTAAAAATCTTAAAACCATACGCGGGGCAGGTGGGAGGGAATACAGTATGTGATTCGGGTAAGTATATTAATTAAATGAAAATTTATCTAGGAAATTTTCCATTAAATAACATATTCTTACTCCGAATCACATTAGCAGATAACATCAACAAGGCGGTGGGCTAGAAATGAATCAAAACTCACCATCAAGTTCTGGACAGGAACTGACCTGCTGCTATGAGAGCTGGAAGGCCTCTGGAGCCATCCTGTCGAAGAGCCGAGACGTCCCGAAGATAAAAGTTTATGAAAACATCTTCAGAACGCCAAAACGCAATTGTCAGCACCTCCTCTAGACATCTGGAGCGCAGTACTGCCAGAGAGGATGCCCACGCCCTCATTTCATGGGCTCGGGCCGAGTCAAGTGGCAAGGAGGGCATGACCCCCCCCCCCCCCCCTCTTTGTGCGACTCCACTCATAAGCTTGCTTAATGAGCGAGGACACCCACCGGGCCAACGATACCTTCGACAAATCTTACTCGCGCCTAGAAAAGGGCGAGATAAACAGCAACTTCTGAGAACTAGACCAAAACGGCTGAGTCCGGGCTAAGTACAGACGAAGAGCCCTCACAGGGCAATTGACCGAATCAAGGTCATCCGGGGCCAACGCGCTGATCAGAGCCTTGACTCTAACCAGCGGAGAGGCCTGCCCCGGAGACTGATTCTTGGCCAGGAAATCGGGCCGGAAACGCAAAGATGCGGAACCGTCCGACTAAAAAGAGATATCTCCAGGCTGACCCGACAGGGCGTGGACCTCGCTACCCCGTCGGGCCGTTGCCAACAAAAGAAGAACCAGCGCTTTGCGAGTGACATTGAACAGAATGGCCTCGCTCAAAGGCTCAAAATCCGCAGAACGTAGGAATTCCAGGATTAAAAACAAGTCCCACTTGGGAGCGGGCAAACGAGCTTTAGCTTCCTTAAGAGCAGCCCTTTTAATGACTGCAGCTATAACGCCCCCGACTCGAACAGACCGACCGATCTGCTTAAGAGTCGCCGAGATAGCGAAGCGCCGGACCCTCAACGAGGAGCCTGAGGCGCCCTGCGAAGACATGAAAGAGAGGCGGTTGGCGACCTGAATAGAGCGCGGAGCCACCGAACTCACCCCTGTAGCTGAACACCAGGCAGTCCATGCCTTCCAGTGGGAAGCATAAACTGACGAGGTGGACGCTCTATGCGAGCGAGCCACCAAGTCCAGACGGATGGAAGCCATCAGGAGAGGCAAAGTGGAGCAAATCTGAGCTTGGAGCTTGTCCACCCTTCTCTGAGAAGGCTGGACAGTCCACGCGACCGTGTCGAAAGACATCCCCAGATAAGTGAATGTCTGTGACGGGGTCAGCTCCGACTTTCCCTGGTTGATCGAGAACCCCAACAAGTTGGATTCTCGAAGAACCATCAGGGTATCTTGCGAACAGCCGCTCTGGGACTGGTTCATGATGAATCAGTCGTCCAGATAAGCCCGCAGGCGGATACCCTAGGACCTCACCAGTGCACAGACCTGTCTCACCACCATGGTGAAAATCCATGGTGCGAGGGACAGCCCGAAAGGGAGTGCGCGAAACTGGTAGATCTGATCTCCCCACCGGAAACAAAGCCATTTCCGGTCGGCCGGATGCATAAGAATGAAAGTATGCGTCCGTGAGATCGATCGAGGTCACCCAGTCTCCTGGGCGGAGAGAGTCTCGGACAGAGGCTGGCGTCTCCATCTTGACTTTTATCTCACTCAAGAAAGTGTTGAGGAGAGATAAATCCAACACGGGACGCCGTCCTCCTGACGCTTTGGGAACGGCGAAAAGACGCCCTTAAATCCCAGGGAGCTATGGACCCGAACTCTCTCCACCGCGCCCTTCTGCTCCAGGGAGGCAATTTCCGACTGCAAGACGGAACATGCTTCCTGCGAGAAGATGGGCTTGAACCGCGGTGGCACTCGGGTAAGAGGCGCCTTTTCCTCCCGCCAGAGCAGGCGGAAGCCCGATCTCACCACTCCCACAATCCATTGGCTGTCTACTACCGACATCCAACGAGAAAGCGCACGGGAGGGGCCTCCCGCCATCACCAAGGTGGAAGGCGGGAGGGGGGTGAGATCGGGAGCGCTTCATTGGGGGTGTGGCTTACTCCCATAGCCGCCACACCCCCTCCCCGATGCCGTCCTCTTCTTCCTGCCACGAGCGACCGGCAGAGCCTGCCGCTTCTGAGCTGGCTTGAGGTTCGACAATGTCTGAGCCTGCTTTTGCTTAGAAGGCTTAGACTGTTTCACCCCCTGCAGAGTGAAGTCGAGGAACTGACTGTCCTTGTTCGACTGAATCTCCTTCTGTCTGGCATCCATTGCCAGAGAACAGAAGCGAGATTCCTCTGAGACCGGGGAGACTCTCAAGGTCTCCCTAGTAGCCAGCTCCGTGAACTGGGACTGCGAGAGGAAGAGATCCCTCCTACAGAGGACCGCTTGGGTGTACTGTAGAGAGGAAAGACGCAATTGTTCCTCATTGACCTTGGCCAAGGCGGTAAAAAGCGCAGAGACATCGTCCGCATTTTGTTCTTCACTGAGAGTGAAAGGAACCAGCGAATCGATCAATGCCCGATACAGAGTCCGAACAAGAGTCTCCGCAACGGAGGACAGTTCGATCTGCCGACATCCAACCTCCTCAGCAGAGAGGAGGGAAGCCTCAGAAACCGGCAGAACCAGATCATGCTTGATCGGTTTAGCCAGAAGAGGCAGCAATTCCCGGGGAACCGGAAGGGTAGCCCTAGGGAGTGCAAAAGACGCCAGCCAGCTCTGGCTCTGAGTGTGCAAGCTAAGCTTCCTATTGCCCGTAGGCACAAAGGAAGAGGCTTGAGAAGCCGACGCCACCCACTGCTGAGCTGATTCCGGAACTGGACCAAAAGGAAGCAGTAACGGAACAGGCACTGGCCGAATACCACTCCCCGCATGTGCTGGACGAACCAGCGAATGCGAAAGTTGGTAAGCCACTGACGGAGACTCGGCGAACCGGAAGGAAGAAACATCTTCCTGTGCCGGCCGGAAGTCCGCCATGGCCGAAGGAACGAACGGAGCGGAAGAGTCCGCAGCCACCACCCCTTCGGGGAAAAAACGAGACGCTACTTCCGCCGCGATGTCAAGAACAGACTTGAGCTTCGACGGAAACACGCCCCGAGACTCCTCGTTGACCACTGATGGAGCATCAGAATAGTCACACATGGAACCATGACCAAAACCACCAGTTCCGGAAGCAGAAGCATGCCCTGGCAAACCGGAAACCGGAATGCCTGTGCACGAACATTATCCTGCAACCCAGAACCTTGTGAAGGTAAGGGTAGGCAGGACGACCATCCGTAAAAACCGGAGCTGGATGAGCTGACGTCACTCCCCCATCCGAGTGGAGTGATGCCTGCTCAAGCCTAGGCACTAAATGGCCGGAAGGCGTACGCTGGAATCCACCCTCTGATATCCGGAAGGAAGCACCAGAAGAGGAAGCAGCGTGTCCGGCCGAAACCGGAAGTGTAGTCGACGAAACCGCGCAATGCGGAATTGAAGGCTGCACTGGTTGACTTCGTGATCCGGAAGGACCGGAAGTCAGTGAAAACTCCATACTGCCGCAGCCGCCGTAGCGTGCCTGCGTGGACGGATCATCACCTCCGGCGAGTGCCGGTAGTGCAGCCGACAGAACCGCGCAATGCGGAAGCGAAGGCTGCACTGAAACCAAAAACACCAGTTCCGGAAGCAGAAGCATGCCCTGGCAAACCGGAAACCGGAAATGCCTGTGCACGAACATCATCCTGCAGCCCAGAACCTTGTGAAGGTAAAGGGTAGGCAGGACGACTATCCGGAAAAACCGGAGCTGGATGAGCTGACGTCACTCCCCCATCAGAGTGGAGTGATGCCTGCTCAAGCCTAGGCACTAACAGGCCGGAAGGCGTACGCTGGAATCCACCCACTGGTATCCGTAAGGAAGCACCAGAAGAGGAAGCAGCATGTCCGGCCGAAACCGGAAGTGTAGCCGTCGGAAACCGCGCAATGCGGAAGTGAAGGCTGCACTGGTTGACTTCGTGACCCGAAAGGACCGGAAGTCAGTGAATACTCCATCCTGCCGCAGCCGCCGTAGCGTGCCTGCGTGGACGGATCATCACTTCCGGCAAGTGCCGGTAGTGTAGCCGACGGAACCGCGCAATGCGGAAATGAAGGCTGCACTGGTTGACTTCGCGATCCGGAAGGACCGGAAGTCAGTGAATACTCCATCCTGCCGCGACCGCCGTAGCGTGCCGGAGCGGACGGATCATCACTTCCGGCAAGTGCCGAAAATGCGGCAGCCGAAACCGACTGCCGCCGCTGTTCGATCAAATCCAGGGCCTCGTAGGTTATCGCCGGAAATGAAAGATCAGCATGGTATCGGTCGTGACCCGAAGCGAAAGAGCTGTCTCCCGAGAGAGAATGTCCAGGCGCCTCACGAGGGCTATCGGACCAGCTCTGCTTACCAGCCGCAGCTGAAGAGGGAGGACGCTGCTCCAAACCGGAAATGGAAGGCAAAGACACGGAAGCCAACGCCCGGACGTCACTGCCAGATGCCGGAAACGCCAAACAACTGGCGACGGAACGCTGGAACTCTGCCTGCACCAAGCTGCGGATTTCCGGAACCAGTGTCTAAAACAGAAAGGAACCAACGCACCCTGCACAGGTGCTAACAACGAGGACGAAGTCTCCGTAGTAGAGAACCGGAGCAGACGTAACAGTAGCGCTAGGCGCCGCAAAAGATAGCAGAAGTAGTAACAGCGCAAGGCGCCGAAATAGGTACAGACAACAAAGTGCTACGTTCTTGGTCTGTACAAGTAAAACTGCTTAAGAAGAAGCCTAAGGCTTAAATTTCCCCTTGGGGTCCGACTTGCCACAGCGCTTGTCTGAATCAGACATGCTGTCAAATCCATGTAAACAACACGAAAACATTTTACTGAACGTAAGTCTAAACGACTGAAAACTCAGTAAAAACACACACTTTCGCGTCAACAAATTACGATAGCTACACTTGCCTAACAAAAACAGAGGCACGTAGAGCTACAAACAAAGTCACACGAGCTAGTAAACTAACTCACACAACAAAATGGCGAAACACGCAAGTAACTGACACACAAGTCAACAACGCGTGGCAACGCGAAAAAATTTACTGACACGTAAGTCTAAACGACTGAAAACACAGTAAACACACACTCTTTCGCGTCGACAAAATACGATAGCTAAACTTGCCCCACAAAAACAGAGGCACGTAGAGTGTAATGAATGGCGGTTATGGTGTTTATAGTTGAAGGGATATAACTAGTGCTTTTTGTAATACAAAGAGGTTGTCAGGAGTGGTTTAACTTTGAGAGTGGAAACTTTTAACAGTTCAGTAAAATTCCATGGTTAGCTACGGACGGTCAAACTGGGTTCGCGGCACGTGAATTTACAACTGTGCGAGTTGTTCACGTTATAATCGCAACCGCCTGATTTTGTGAGTTGTGATTGTAAACTGCCTGACAATTGAAAGTCATTCGACCTGGGCTCTCGGATGAGAAACCTGCTCTTGCTTTTGATGTCAACCTTGGAACCGGGAAACATTGCCGGGATGACTTGGACTTTTGTATGGGTGCCGCCATATTGGAAGATGAGGTACTTTGCTAGTTTTGTGTGAACTTGAACATTTCTTTTGTATGCGCGGACATGACTTGTGTACTTGAATAATTTCGGAATTGTATAATTTTCTTGTGCTCGGTTGGTGTGTTTTTGAATATTGTTAGTTGTTACAGTAGGGTGTTATATTTTGTAACAGGCCGCCCCAGTCTGACTTGTGCGGGGTGGTGCCAGAGTGGCGAGGGTGCGATGGAGGCCGTAAGGTTGAAGGCTAGCTACATCGTCACCTCTACATAACGTAAAAGTTATGTTTTGTTTATTTGCTTTCTTGTCCTTGTAAATATGTTCTGACGTTGACAATGAATGAGTGAGTTTCACAAGGTCGTGGACAATGAATGAGTGAGTTTCACAAGGTCGTGGACAATGAATGAATGAGTTTCAAAAGGTCATGAATTGATTATTGTAAGCAAGAAAGTATTTGAGAATTTGAGGAATGAGTTGATAATTGCTATGTCAGAAAGAAACCAATTTGTATGTTCTAATTAAACCATTGGCTATTGTTTGGAAAGAATGAGTTGGTGAAAGACTACAAATTCTTCTAATCTTCTCTCTGCTTTCCTAAACTTCTGAGCGGGAGTCAGATGATTGACTGTGTGTGTGTGTGTGCACATATAAAGAATCTGGAAGGAGATTAATAAGGATAAATACGGATCTTCTTTATTTCAAATCTCTTACATTGGCGAGCTTGCGGTTGTATTAATTGGAAAATTTTTGAAGATTAATTAATTTTTTTTGGTGCGTTCCCTTGAGTGCAGTTAGGCTTATTTTATATTATTGACTTGTAGAGCTGAAGTGTTGTTTGGTTTTGCGCAGATGCTGATGCATGCAGTCTGGAGGATGGACATCCTTGTCATCTGCCTGTGAAGGGAGTTCCTTGGTCTGTGGACGGATGCATCCTGTGCCTGACTGAGCGACATATTTTGGACAGGAGTGAGTCATTTGCTTATCTGACACTCAAGTTAACATTCTATATATTTTTGAGAATAATTTGTCTCTCTGAGTGTTGGTTCTTGCTTGTGAGTAGGTTATTTTTTTTCCCCCTACTTTACACGAAGCGCCCTGTAGGTTAGTTTTACCTACAAGTGAATAATACATGACACATCATTTTTCCCTTTTACGTGTACACAGTTTGTAAATAGTTGTGGGTCAGCAATGCCTTGATTCATAAGTGTTTGGGAATGGGGGTATGTCTAGTTTCTAGGCCAAGTTTTTGAGCGGAGCCTAGTTTCAAATGTATTGATTGTTTCCCCTTGTAGTTCGGTTGATCGGTTTCCTAGACTGTGTCACTTTAGTACTGAACTTGAGGAAGTCAGGTAAATTCTAAAGTTTAGTGGACTATTGTGTTCACGTTAGTCAAAGCTAAGTTTTGGTGTTGCCCTCTAGCATTCTATGTAGAGGATAGTCATAGTTTGCTTAAGTGATAGCGGTTTGTTCACGATGGCATCTCAAGAAGAGGTTCAAGCTTTGATAGCGCAGTTTAAGGTGGAGGGTGAAGCCTTAGGAAAAGATGGTGCATCACTGAACAAGTATGTGGAGGATAATTTGCGTGAGGAAAGAGCAGCAAGAAGAAAAAGAGAAAATGATATTGCTCTTCAAGAAAAAGAACTCGCTGCTGCACGTGAGCTTAAAGAGAGAGAGTTAGCTGAACAAGCTAAGATTGAAAATCTTCGTCAAGAAAAAGAAATCGCTGCTGCACGTGAGCTTAAAGAGAGAGAGTTAGCTGAACAAGCTAAGATTGAAAATCGTCGTCTCGATATTGAAGAAGAAAAGGCGAACAGGGAGGCAAAGTTGCGAGCAGACGAGTTGGTTGAAAAAGCAAGCAGGAATAAATTGGCCAATCGTCCCAAGATTCCCTATTTTGATGATAAATCAGATGACATTGAGAGTTATCTGTATCGCTTCGATAAGCACGCAGCTAGCTTGAAGTGGTCAAAGGATGAGAAGGCTTTGATTTTGCCTACTCTACTCAGAGGTCGTGCTCTGAATTATTTTCAAGAGTTACCAGTAGAAGATACTAATGACTATGCCAAACTGTCAGCGCATTTGTTGAAGAGATTCAAATGTACTGAAGAAGGTTTCAGAACGCAGTTTCGCTCATGCAAACCTGAATCTGGTGAAACCATGCATGTCTTTTTCTCCCGCATGAGAAGATTTTTTACTAGATGGACAGATATGGCTGGAGTTGGCACAGATTTCGCTTTGCTCTGTGACTTGGTGCTCAGAGAGCAGATTCTGTCTAGTTGTGCGTCGTCTCTGGTTACTTTTCTGAAAGAAGACAAGCATACTACCGCTCAAACCATGATAGACGCAGCTGAAAGATACAGGGAAGCACATCCTAGTCAAAACCTAGCAGCAAAAGGTTCTAGTGATCCTCTGTTGGCTAATGTCGGTCTTCCAAATGGGAGAGGAGGTCATTCAGGTGGTCGAGGTGGTCACAGGTTTTCTAAGAAGAATAGTCAGGCTGACACAAACCCACCGACAGAACAAAGCTCTCCTGATAATAAGGGTGGCAGAGGTGCTAGTCAATCTGGTAGAGGTAGAGGTGGTCAGAACTATCAGAGGAAGTGTTGGTGGTGTCAAGATACTTCGCACAAGTTGGCAGATTGTCCCAAAAAAATGCATACTGCTTCAGTATCCGTTGTCACTGTTGAGGAGTCCAGCTGTAGTGAAGACGAGCAGTCTGTGGCGTCAGTAGGATTTTCAGGTAGTGATGAACTTCCCGAGTCTATTCAGACATGTGAAGGTACCTTAAATGGTAGTGAGGTCACGGTCATGTTGGATAGTGGGTGTTCCACGGTTGGGGTCAGGAAGTCCCTAGTGAGAGATGATCAGTTTACTGGGAAGGTACAGGTGTGTAGACAGTTCAGTGGGGATTTAGTTCGGTTACCCATTGCGATTGTGAGTCTGGATACACCATACTTTTCTGGAAGTGTTGAGGCATGTGTGATCGACAATCCAGTATGTGACGTCATTTTGGGTAGAATACAGGGATGTACATTTGGATGTGTCGAGGTTACTAGCGCAGTCCAGACAAGAGGTCAAAAAGCTAGAGAAGAACGTCCTTTTAGACCGCTGTTGACCGCTAAAGTTCCCCAACTTGATATCAATGCTGAGAAACTGTCCAAAATGCAAAAGGATGACAAAACGTTGCATGATCTGTTCGAGAAAGTTGGCCAAGGAAAATCGGAAGAGTCGTCTGGTTGTGTGGTGTCGTTTGTTGGTCAGAACCCAGTTGTTGCCACATTGGGAGTGATCAGTGGGTCCAGTGCAGTAGAGGAGGTAGACATTCAGAAAGTCAAACTACAGTCAGTTCCCACAGTTCAGACTGAGAATGTAGATGATGTGGTCTATAGTCCAGACTTGTCTATGCAGGCAAAACAAAAAGTGCAGGCGGTGTTTCAGAAGCATCAGGACAAAATGACGGATTTGCCTGGTACTTGTGACCTGGTGCAGCATATGGTGAGGATTCCTGAAGGTGCTGTGGTCAATGTGAAACAGTATCCGTTACCATTTGAGTCTCAGAAAGTGGTTGAAGAAGAAGTGAAGAAGATGTTAGATCTAGACGTAATAGAGCCGTCTATTTCTCCGTTCTCGTCTCCTATTGTTCTAGTCAAGAAGAAGGACGGAAGTACTCGTTTTTGCATCGATTTCAGACACCTCAATAAGATTACGGAGTTTGACGCTGAGCCAATACCGGATCCGGAAGTTCTGTTTGCTTCATTGCAGGGCAGGCAGCATTTCACGAAGATTGATCTGGCTAAGGGCTATTGGCAAATTCCCATGGCAGAGTCTGATCGAGCAAAAACGGCTTTTCGTACCCCTCAAGGTCTATATCAGTTCAAGAAGATGCCGTTCGGAATGAGTACAGCACCAAGTACTTTCGCGAGGATGATGAAGATGTTGGATCTGGATAGGTTCAAATCTGTTCATTTCTTTGATGACGTACTTGTAGCCACAGAAGACTGGTGTGAGCATCTAGAGGCACTTGACGGACTGTTGACAGAACTGGGAAAACATGGGTTGACTGTGAGACCGTCGAAAGTAGAGGCAGGGTTTGACTCTATTGAGTTTTTGGGTCACATAGTTGGGGAGGGTAGCATGCGTCCAGTTCCCTCCAAAGTGTCCAAAATCTTGAATGTCTCTGTCCCAACCACAAAGAAACAAGTCCGGTCATTGGTAGGGCTCATCAGTTTCTATAGGCGCTATGTCCCAAGCTTCGCGTCTATTGTGTCCCCCCTGGTAGAACTCACAAAGAAGAACCAACCAAACAAAGTTCGTTGGTCAAAAGAGTGTCAGATGGCTTTTGACAGGGTCAAAGAAATTTTGTCGTCTGAACCACTGGTGAGATTGCCAGACTTTTCCAGGCCGTTCACAGTGCGGTCGGATGCATCCTCCACGGGGATTGGAGCAGCCCTGATGCAGCCTGATGATGACGACGTCCTTCATCCAGTTCTGTATGCCAGCAGAAAACTGCTGGAAAGAGAAACCAGATACTCTACTGTGGAGAGAGAGTGCCTAGCGTTGGTGTGGGCAGTTGACAAATTCCATCGCTACTTGTTTGGCTCACATTTCTTTGTTGAGACTGATCACAGACCGTTGACGTACTTACGACAGTCCAAAACTGCCAACGGCCGACTGTTGCGATGGGCTCTGTCTCTCCAAGAGTATTCATTCACAGTAGTGCCAATTCCTGGAGTCAGGAATTTTGAGGCTGATGTGTTGTCACGCTTGACGAAGTGAATGGAACATGATGGTTGAAAGGACAGTGAAAAGACTTTCTGCAATCAACAAGGACAATACTTTTAGTGCTGTGAGTGTTGATATGCTGTGTATGTATTAAGAATTAATTTAATTTTTTTTTTTTTTTTTCACATTGTGATTATTTATTTAATCTGGCTGGAAAAATTTATTTGGATATTTTTGATGCTAGTACCATTTTGTGTTGTAGTCGAGGTTTACTGTATTGAGTTTAGCGGGGGCTACTCAAACTTTATTGGCGATCTTTGGTACCAAGAACGTCAATGTTATTGCATTCAGTAATAGGCGAAAATTGCTGAATGTCCATGAGTATAACTATTGTGGATTAACACAGTGGGTGATTATCTACACGGCGGCGTAAGTGTGGTTTATTATGCTTGCCATTGTTGCTCATGTTTAAGGACAGCCTCGTGGCTTTCGTCACTTTTTTGGTGGATGGCACTGTCTTTTGGTTGTAAACTGATTGCACTCTTTGGGAACGGACAGAGTATTTAATAAATGTTTTCCTTATGCTTTGATTATTTATTAATCTATTTATATATTTTTTTTTATGTATTTAAAATTTTTTCTTGTTACTGGAATACTTATACTTGTACAGTTTTTGAAAAAAAAAAATGTTCATTTTGGGTTCACATTTTTTTTTAATCGGGGAAAGGGGTGATGTAATGAATGGCGGTTATGGTGTTTATAGTTGAAGGGATATAACTAGTGCTTTTTGTAATACAAAGAGGTTGTCAGGAGTGGTTTAACTTTGAGAGTGGAAACTTTTAACAGTTCAGTAAAATTCCATGGTTAGCTACGGACGGTCAAACTGGGTTCGCGGCACGTGAATTTACAACTGTGCGAGTTGTTCACGTTATAATCGCAACCGCCTGATTTTGTGAGTTGTGATTGTAAACTGCCTGACAATTGAAAGTCATTCGACCTGGGCTCTCGGATGAGAAACCTGCTCTTGCTTTTGATGTCAACCTTGGAACCGGGAAACATTGCCGGGATGACTTGGACTTTTGTATGGGTGCCGCCATATTGGAAGATGAGGTACTTTGCTAGTTTTGTGTGAACTTGAACATTTCTTTTGTATGCGCGGACATGACTTGTGTACTTGAATAATTTCGGAATTGTATAATTTTCTTGTGCTCGGTTGGTGTGTTTTTGAATATTGTTAGTTGTTACAGTAGGGTGTTATATTTTGTAACAGGCCGCCCCAGTCTGACTTGTGCGGGGTGGTGCCAGAGTGGCGAGGGTGCGATGGAGGCCGTAAGGTTGAAGGCTAGCTACATCGTCACCTCTACATAACGTAAAAGTTATGTTTTGTTTATTTGCTTTCTTGTCCTTGTAAATATGTTCTGACGTTGACAATGAATGAGTGAGTTTCACAAGGTCGTGGACAATGAATGAGTGAGTTTCACAAGGTCGTGGACAATGAATGAATGAGTTTCAAAAGGTCATGAATTGATTATTGTAAGCAAGAAAGTATTTGAGAATTTGAGGAATGAGTTGATAATTGCTATGTCAGAAAGAAACCAATTTGTATGTTCTAATTAAACCATTGGCTATTGTTTGGAAAGAATGAGTTGGTGAAAGACTACAAATTCTTCTAATCTTCTCTCTGCTTTCCTAAACTTCTGAGCGGGAGTCAGATGATTGACTGTGTGTGTGTGTGTGCACATATAAAGAATCTGGAAGGAGATTGATAAGGATAAATACGGATCTTCTGTATTTCAAATCTCTTACAAGAGCTACAAACAAAGTCACACGAGCTAGAAAACTAACTCACACAACAAAATGGCGAAACACGCAAGTCACTGACACGCCAGTCAACAACACGTGGCAACGCGAAAAAATTTACTGAAACGTAAGTCTAAACGACTGAAAACACAGTAAACACACACACTTTCGCGTCAACAAAATACTATAGCTACACTTGCCCAACACAGAAAGGGGCACGCAGAGCTACGAGCAAAGTCATACGAGCTAGCTAACTAACTCACACAACAAAATGGCGAAACACGCAAGTCACTGACACACAAGTCCGCAAAAAACGGACAACGTACAGTAACGAAAACAGCGCAAACAACCAACAACAAACGGGAACGAGCTCACCAAACTGTAGGCAAGGCGAGCAGAAAAGCTGGGTAACGTGGCCGGCGGGTGTCACTCAAACACACAAGGTCGGCCACAGAGCGTCAAAAAGTGAACCGTCCTCTCCGAGGTGAAAAAGACGTATGAGAATAGGCACGTGTTCCTAGAGGAAGTGACGTGGCACACACCCGTATGGGAGGTAACTCCCAGTGTGCTGGCCCATTACCAAAGCTACTTTCACTTTCGTTTTGGTGATGGGGTTGCTTCCCTTTAAAATTTTTAGCCGGGTAAGCGTTTTTCAGTGATAAGCATCTCAGGTGACTCAATGCTAATGTGATTCGGAGTAAGAATATGTTATTTAATGAATTGTTAAGCTTTAACTTCACATGCACTCATGTGTACCTGTAGTGAACACATTTTCATTTCATCGTTGAGACAAACTGCTTTACCATATTGGGATGATTCCATTGAAACCAGCAGATCTTCTTGCCATTTGGTGACACTCTGGGATGCGCGTAAAAGTCAAACCCATGTGCCTGCAACAAAAAACAATGGAAAATGTATACCTGCAATAAACAACAATCCAAAACATAACAGACTTGATCTGACTTGTATTACGTACAATGTGTCAATTAAGGAGGAGTGTGTGCGTGTGTTAGTGTGTTTACCTGCATGCATGTGTGTCTGCATGTCTGTTCATGCAGGTGTGTGCCTCCGAGAGACACAGAGCATTAGAGAGATCAAAAACAAACAAAAATGGACCACCCAAAATATTTCTGGAACTGCATGATCACAACAAAAAGTTCTTTCTATTAAAGAACAGTACAAACCAGGACGGTGACTTGCTTGGTGGTTGGGTCGATCGCCACAATGTCGTTCTCTGGTTCCTTGGCACCGGCATCCTTCAATTCATGATTTTCCCGCACGCAGTATATCACCCCCGTCTGGTACATGAAAAACAACAAAGTTCAGTTCAGTACAGTGGAACTTCCATTTCAAGACACCCCCCCCCCTCCCCCACCTCCCCATTTAAGACCATCTTTTCTCAGATTCTCTGTTCATTACCTCTGTAACTTCACCGTCATTTTAAGACTCCCTCCTTTTTAAAACCTGATATTCTCAGAGTTTTGGAGTGGGGTTCCACGGTATGAGAATTGTTATAACAGTTTATGTTGAAGCCAGTGGCAGGGTTGGAAAAATGTAGACTTAAGAAAAGATAAACTTTAATCACTAACGAGCATATATAAGTATGCACAGGCAGGAGAAAAACATTGCCCTGATGGAGCACAGGCAGGAGAAAAACATTGCCCTGATGGAGCACAGGCAGAAGAAAAACATTGCCCTGATGGAGCACAGGCAGGAAAAAACATTGCCCTGATGGAGCACAGGCAGGAAAAAAACATTGCCCTAATGGAGCACAGGCAGGAGAAAAACATTGCCCTGATCCAGGCAGGAGAAAAACATTGCCCTGATGGAGCACAGGCAGAAGAAAAACATTGCCCTGATGGAGCACAGGCAGAAGAAAAACATTGCCCTGATGGAGCACAGGCAGGAAAAAACATTGCCCTGATGGAGCACAGGCAGGAGAAAAACATTGCCCTGATGGAGCACAGACAGGAGAAAAACATTGCCCTGATGGAGCACAGGCAGAAGAAAAACATTGCCCTGATGGAGCACAGGCAGGAAAAAACATTGCCCTGATGGAGCACAGGCAGGAGAAAAACATTGCCCTGATGGAGCACAGGCAGGAGAAAAACATTGCCCTGATGGAGCACAGGCAGAAGAAAAACATTGCCCTGATGGAGCACAGGCAGGAGAAAAACATTGCCCTGATGGAGCACAGGCAGGAAAAAACATTGCCCTGATGGAGCACAGGCAGGAAAAAAACATTGCCCTGATGGAGCACAGGCAGGAAAAAAACCACTGCCCTGATGGAGCACAGGCAGGAAAAAAACATTGCCCTGATGGAGCACAGGCAGGAGAAAAACATTGCCCTGATGGAGCACAGGCAGGAAAAAAACATTGCCCTGATGGAGCACAGGCAGGAAAAAAACATTGCCCTAATGGAGCACAGGCAGGAGAAAAACATTGCCCTGATGGAGCACAGGCAGGAAAAAAACATTGCCCTGATGGAGCACAGGCAGGAAAAAAACATTGCCCTAATGGAGCACAGGCAGGAGAAAAACATTGCCCTGATGGAGCACAGGCAGGAAAAAAACATTGCCCTGATGGAGCACAGGCAGAAGAAAAACATTGCCCTGATGGAGCACAGGCAGGAGAAAAACATTGCCCTGGTGGAGCACAGGCAGGAGAAAAACATTGCCCTGGTGGAGCACAGGCAGGAAAAAAAATTGCCCTGATGGAGTACAGGCAGAAGAAAAACATTGCCCTGATGGAGCACAGGCAGGAAAAAAAACATTGCCCTGATGGAGTACAGGCAGAAGAAAAACATTGCCCTGATGGAGCACAGGCAGGAAAAAAAACATTGCCCTGATGGAGCACAGGCAGGAAAAAAAACATTGCCCTGATGGAGCACAGGCAGAAGAAAAACATTGCACTGATGGAGCACAGGCAGGAAAAAAACATTGCCCTGATGGAGTACAGGCAGGAGAAAAACATTGCCCTGATGGAGCACAGGCAGAAGAAAAACATTGCCCTGATGGAGCACAGGCAGAATAAAAACATTGCCCTGATGGAGCACAGGCAGGAAAAAAACATTGCCCTGATGGAGCACAGGCAGGAGAAAAACATTGCCCTGATGGAGCACAGGCAGGAAAAAAAATATTGCCCTGATGGAGCACAGGCAGGAAAAAAAAACATTGCCCTGATGGAGCACAGGCAGAAGAAAAACATTGCACTGATGGAGCACAGGCAGGAAAAAAACATTGCCCTGATGGAGCACAGGCAGGAGAAAAACATTGCCCTGATGGAGCACAGGCAGAAGAAAAACATTGCCCTGATGGAGCACAGGCAGGAAAAAACATTGCCCTGATGGAGCACAGGCAGGAAAAAAACATTGCCCTGATGGAGCACAGGCAGAAGAAAAACATTGCCCTGATGGAGCACAGGCAGGAAAAAACATTGCCCTGATGGAGCACAGGCAGGAAAAAAAACATTGCCCTGATGGAGCACAGGCAGGAAAAAAACCACTGCCCTGATGGAGCACAGGCAGGAAAAAAACATTGCCCTAATGGAGCACAGGCAGAAGAAAAACATTGCCCTGATGGAGCACAGGCAGGAAAAAAAACATTGCCCTGATGGAGCACAGGCAGGAAAAAAAACATCGCCCTGATGGAGCACAGGCAGAAGAAAAACATCGCCCTGATGGAGCACAGGCAGAAGAAAAACATTGCCCTGATGGAGCACAGGCAGGAAAAAACATTGCCCTGATGGAGCACAGGCAGGAAAAAAACATTGCCCTGATGGAGCACAGGCATGAGAAAAACATTGCCCTGATGGAGGATTCACACCCACACAGCCACATACACAGATAAAGACAAACAAACAACAACACCTATCTGGTTGAGTACCACTAAGTACCAAGAAAATAATACCACCAACACCTCCACAATATGTACTTATTATGTCAAAGAGCCCCACGAAGTATTCTGAAAAACAATATAACTAACACATCCAAAGAATACACGATTATAATGTTATCTCATTCTTACGTTGCCTTCCTTCGTTCCTTTTCTTCTTAAAAATGTTGCTTGTATCAGTACATTTGTTATACACACATCTTCCTTCTTCTCGTACACCCCATTTTGTTTGCTTGTCTGAGCAAAACTAAATTAACTGACCCACCAGTTTAAAAAAAGATGTACAGTGGAACCCTTCCCTTAAGACCTCCCAGTTTAAGACTCCCTCCAGGGGTGGGGGGTTACAACCTGGTGGGGGTACAGGGGCAATGCCCTGTTGGGGGGTCTGGGTGGCGAAGTCCCCCTGAAGCTGAAGAATTGTAACTATTATATAAACAATTTGTGGCTTATCCTTGATTCTAAACATGATCAACTGGTGTCAGCAGTCTCTCATTATTTCTTTAAAAGTTAGCATTAAATCTTTTTATTGACAGCGGGGTGGGGGGGGGGAGAGAGTGGGGTTCCAGAACCCCTGTAAACCCACCCACCCCCCCTCCCTTTTAAAACCCTATTTTCTCAGACTTTCTGTTCATAACCTCTGTAAGTTCACCCCCATTTTAAGACCCTCTCCTTTCTCAGACTTTCTGTTCATAACCTCTGTAAGTTCACTCCCATTTTAAGACCCTCTCCTTTCTAAGACCTGATTCTCTCAGATTTTTTGAGGTCTTAAAAGGGGGGTTCCACTGTACTGAGGATGAATCAGCAGAACAGTATCCCACTCTGAGCTGATCTTAAGCTTTATATATTTCTGCAAAGTTTCTGAACAAGGCAGCCTTTGTGTCTGAAGATTTCTGGCTACTTGACAAATAGGTGACAAGTCATTACAGTCTTACTGACACAGCAGGATGTAGGCACTTCCATCTCAAGGAAGTTGCAACACTAGTGCTTGACCCAAATTCAGCTCAAAAATCAATACTCTTGCTGATATGGTCAGGTCTTTTTGCTGTTAGAGCAATTTACATACAAATGTGATAAATAAAAACAAGTCGCGTAAGGCGAAAATACAATATTTAGTCAAGTAGCTGTCGAACTCACAGAATGAAACTGAACGCAATGCCATTTTTCAGCAAGACCGTATACTCGTAGCATCGTCAGTCCACCGCTCATGGCAAAGGCAGTGAAATTGACAAGAAGAGCGGGGTAGTAGTTGCGCTAAGAAGGATAGCACGCTTTTCTGTACCTCTCTTTGTTTTAACTTTCTGAGCGTGTTTTTAATCCAAACATATCATATCTATATGTTTCTGGAATCAGGAACCGACAAGGAATAAGATGAAAGTGTTTTTAAATTGATTTGGACAATTTAATTTTGATAATAATTTGTATATATTTAATTTTCAGAGCTTGTTTTTAATCCGAATATAACATATTTATATGTTTTTGGAATCAGCAAATGATGGAGAATAAAATAAACGTAAATTTGGATCGTTTTATAAATTTTTATTTTTTTTTACAATTTTCCGATTTTTAATGACCAAAGTCATTAATTAATTTTTAAGCCACCAAGCTGAAATGCAATACCGAAGTCCGGGCTTCGTCGAAGATTACTTGACCAAAATTTCAACCAATTTGGTTGAAAAATGAGGGCGTGACAGTGCCGCCTCAACTTTCACGAAAAGCCGGATATGACGTCATCAAAGACATTTGGGTCACTCTCCTGGAAACTGGTCAGTCGGGACAGCGTACAAAAACATTTAAATAAACAACAACATAATTACTTTCCTTTATTTTTATGTGTTTTGTTGTCTTCAGTGTTATTTGGAGCAACAGTGTGAACAAGAACTAAAGCGTTTGTAAATTCTGTGATTTGCTTTGCACTGCAGAAGCTCTGAAATCGCCACTTTTTTCCATTCGAAAGTGTGACATGCTATCTCTTGCACATACACATGCCTCAAATTTACCCATTTGATAACACATTTTTCTACAATTGTTGCAAATTCCTGTGTATGAATTTGATTTCACCCGCCCGATGCGCCCAAACGATCTTTTGATAATAACTTGGTTGCATTTGACCATGTAGAAACAATCGTCTCGCACGTCACGCCTGGTGTCCTATTTTTAGCTTCAACGCCATGCCCAAACATAACTTGTGCATACTGTTTCAGGGGATGGATAATTCTACTCTGACATAGTAAAATATTCGATGTCGTTAATCGCGATTGAATGAGATTCAAGTTCAGTCTGTAAAGCAAGTTTAATGAGATGTTCTGATAGATCTGCAAGTGGTGTCCGAACATTTGCGATACGTGTGAGCACATTGCAGAACTATTTTCTGGCAAACTTGCGATCTTTCAACCCATTCGCGCATGAATATAAGGGAGTCCCTGTGGGGGTTACACGGTGCAAACGTGGTTTCGTACAATCGAGCACGCGGTTAGACGCAGGAAAACTTTGTTGTTGCGGTGTCCGCGCCAAAGTTGACGACAGACGTGCGAGACGGTACATGTGATCACAACCTTTGAGGTAAGTTTGAGCTTTACGACGGCTCTATTTTTACTATTTTGCGTGTAGAACTTAAACCACTAATATGATTTTGTCATGTTTACAAACTGAATTCGAAAAAAAATGCCTTTCTGTCAGAAAAACGCAACCAAGTGGCAAATTCATGGGTAGAGTAGATCTAGGTACAGTCCAACGTGAAAAGAAGTTTTCGTTTTTTATGATTGTTTTGCGCCTCTTGTTAGTTTATTTTCTATTTTTTTAAATGAAGATTAGATCATGTGGTTCAGGTTCATTTGTTTTGTTGAGAATCTCAAGAAATAACGTTTGAATCTCTCATCATAGCCAGAGCTGTCTCGTTCGTATAGCAGACGCCATTGCTGCTTTCCGCATGCGGTGTCAGCGATGCGTGCGGGGCAGAAATTATGACAGATACTGGCATTTTCATTTGCACTGGAGCAGATTTTACACAGCGTGTGGTCATTTTTACATTTAGTCAAGTTTTGACTAAATTTTTTAACATAGTGGGGGAATCGAGACGAGAGTCGTGGTGTATATGTGTGTGTGTGTCTGTGCGTGTGTGTGTGTAGAGCGATTCAGAGTAAACCACTGGACCGATCTTTATGAAATTTTACATGAGAGTTCCTGGGCATGATATCCCCAGATGTTTTTTTTTTAATCTTTTTTTGGATAAATGTCTTTGATGATGTCATATCCGGCTTTTTGTAAAAGTTGAAGCGGCACTGTCACACCCTCATTTTTCAATCAAATTGATTGAAATTTTGGCAAAGCAATCTTCGACGAAGGCCGGACTTTGTGTTGCATTTCAGCTTGGAGGCTTAAAAATTGATTAATGACTTTGGTCATTAAAAATCTGAATTGTAATTAAAATTTTATTTTTTATAAAACGATCCAAAACTACGTTCATTTTATTCTTCATCATTTTCTGATCTAAAAACATATAAATATGTTATATTCGGATTAAAAACAAGCTCTGAAAATTAAAAATATAAACATTATGATTAAAATTAAATTTCGGAAATCGATTTAAAAACAATTCCATCTTATTCCTTGTCGGTTCCTGATTCCAAAAACATATAGATATGATATGTTTGGATTAAAAACACGCTCAGAAAGTTAAAACGAAGAGAGGCACAGAAAAGTGTGCTATGCAGCACAGCGAAACCACTACCGCCCTAAACAGGCTCGTCAGTTTCACTGCGGTCATTGTTAAAAAATGCAGTGCGTTCAGTTTCATTCTGTGAGTTCCACAGCTTGACTAAATGTAGTAATTTCGCCTTACGCGACTTGTTGTTTCTTTGTGTTACGAGGATGTGTTCAGGACAGAACCACTCTGATTTCCAATGTGTGTATCTTGGGATCTTGACGGTTGTAACATGCACTGTTATGTACCTCAATGTGCGATGTAAAGCTGTGGTAGCAATTAAAATATCTGACTCCAACTGTTGCATACTTTTTTTTCAGATGCCAGGATGCTGCTAATGCTCCTATCCTTTCTGCCAGTCCAGTCAATGCTGATCCAGGAGCAGATCAGAGAGACCAGTACGTTTTTACTGTAAATAATTGTTTTAACATGTTTTTCATTAATCTTAATCTTATTATACTGGAATGACTTTGCTTGCATGCAGTCATTTTTTTTAATTTTCTGTATCCATACTGATTTGTGCAGACATTCCTAGCAAAGTCTTTCCATGGCGTGGTAAGTGCAGGTTACATATGGAATCAATTACATTTATACACGTATTTCAAGTACCAAATTACCCCTAGTTGGTATGAATGGAGAGCTTCAGTTGTCTGCTTTTCTGAGGTAGACATTTCCAAGTTTATTGGTGTCACTTGCTCCTTGTATTTTTAATTCATGTTGTAAACCTTTTCAGTTACTATTTTTAATTTTTCTATTTTAAGAAAGGTTCATTTGTCTGTCCACAGATTGACACACTGGATGGGAATGGGGTGGTTGTCCGTTTACTTAGGAAACAAGGATCATCGTTTGTGTGGCCTGCTGTGGAGGAGATATTTTTTGTGAAGTTTGAGGAAGTAGTTGAGGTGCTGCCTGTCCCAACTCTTGACAGACGTGGCAGACACACATTTCAATAAAAAGTTGTTTCGTTTTGACTGAAATAAACCCATGGTTAACTGATATTGGTGTCTGTGTTTGTTTGCGGTGTCCATGGTTACACGCGAGACGTTCTGTGTCATTTGATGAATATCTGCATGTATTACCAAGATTTTTCAAAGTATGTCCATAGTCCTGTTTAAGTATTCATGGAGATTCTTTAAATCATACAATTTTGCAGATAGCAATTTCTGATCACTTGCTGGAAAGGTTTTCTGTGAATGAGGAAATTGTTGATCTGGCGTCCTCATAGTAATCCCCCCATTATGTAAGTGTATGGTATATTTTGAAACTTCTGGTACTTCTATGAAGCAATTTCTATTGTATCTCATTGGAAATTGCATGATAATCACTTGTATTTTTTATGATAAGAGTAAAAATGTGCCTCTAATGGTGTCCTGTGTTTCACGCGAGACGAGGCAACCTTCAACACATTATCTTAAATTACAACATTTCCAAAAGTTTATCTTGCTTTTCAAAACCTTGTGTTGGAAAGTTGAGATGTTAAACAAACCAAACACACCAAAATATTTCAATTTTGACTAACTTTATTTTTGGGCACTCAAGTCACACATCTGACCAGTTTTCAGGAGAGTGACCCATCTATCAAAAAAATGAAAAAAACGTTCGGGGATATCATACCCAGGAACTCTAATGTCAAATTTCATAAAGATCGGTCCAGTAGTTTAGTCTGAATCGCTCTACACACACACACAGACACACACACGCACATACACCACGACCCTCGTTTCGATTCCCCCTCGATGTTAAAATATTTAGTCAAAACCCCCCCCCCCCCCCCCCCCCCCGAAAAATGTTAACATGATGATCTGTCTGTCATGCTATTGCATGCATAATTTTGGACACACACAAAACAGACCGATTGATAAAACCAGATCAACATGTAAACAAACAAGCAAACCAGAGACACTTCTGCTTTGTAAATTGTAGTGATATCAAACACAATGAGTTATCAGTAATTATACTGGCCCCTCATGCGGAAAAAGAACCCTCTGTCGAATATAAAAACCGATACAAAGACTCGGTCAACGCAAATCTCAAGTGGTGCAAAATCAAAGCAATGGAGTTGGAGGAGTAAGCCAAAGACAGACTGATCGCGCTGGCGAGCCCTAGTCCACAAAGGGCTAGTCTGCTGACTTTGAGGAGGTCCTCTGTCAAAAACTTGTCGCCGCACGAAATTTGCAACACCACAGCACAACACAGGCTGTGACCTCAACAGACTTCCAGTGCCCCCTCTGCTCCAGACTCTGCGCCTCCAGACTAGGCTTGCACAGCCATGCACCTCAGAGTTCACAGATAAGCTGCAAAATGCACAAAGTCTTCTTCGAGCTTCGGACCCGAAGGACAACCATGCACCAATGGCTGCCCAAGGGACCAACAGAAAGCGGTCCTTATCGATAAAATAACCATATCATTTAGGGTTGATGACTCCATCACGTACTGCCATTTAAAAAGCTGCTGTCAATGAAGGAAAGCAAGGGAGAAAGATACCTGGCTGAAAATTCTAAATAAAATTGTTTACCTTAGGGCTGATGACGCCGTCAGCATATCGCCATTTCTTGCTCGTGTCAGTGACAGGCTCCGGCTTTGCGTCAGCAGACTGCTGAACATACAGAATCTGGTCAGAGAAGTTTGAGAAATACACAGCTCCGTTGTACACAAAGAAACTTCCACCTCCATATTCGTGGACGGTGGTGCGAGCACTGAACTCCTTTTGCGACGTCCACTCTTGGTGAGCCTTGGTTGACTTGTTGTAGGAGCAGATGACGTAACGGCCTTGCTCCTCGTACCTCAGTTCCGTCCAGTACACAGTGTCTAGAACAAAAGTAAACAACTAGAGTTACAGTCGTATACCTGCAATGTCAGGCCCCCTCCGATGAGAAGACACATGTTATCCCTGCATCTCTACTAAAAATGCACCTGTCATGAAAGGCCACCTGCAATATAGTGATATTCTTGGCTGGTCCAAAAGGTGTCCGTTCATCGCAGGTACTACTGTTCTGGGAATGCAAACAAGAAGGCAAGATTTGTAAAGATAAGATCGTCTATACATGTACTTTGCTTTTGACCAGCCTTTCTCCATGAGCCTATGAGGTGGAAAGGAGAGAGTGATTGAGAGAGAGAGACATTGATGACAATAAGGGTAATAGAGTAATTAATTCTCAGTGCTCTGCTTTTTCTTAAATCTCATAATCTGGCCCTTACGTTAAAGAGAGAGAGAGCATTAAGAGAGAGAGAGAGAGAGAGAGAGAGAGAGAGAGAGAGAGAGAGAGAGAGAGAGAGACTAATGCCAAATGAGTTCATTCATAAACCTTTTAATTTGATATGATATCCTGTACATATAAAGAGTACATTTAAATATTGTCAGAATGTGTGAATTGCCTATTATAAGCGTTGAAAATCTTCCAATCTTAAGAACATATCTTTTAAACTATGTACGTGTACTATTAACAACACATCATTTTCAAGAATTTGATTAGACAACAGTTTTCCAGAAAAAGCTCTAGCTTTATTGATTGGAACATTGCCTAAATCAATGTTTAGTAGGTTCTAAAAATATCGTTTTCTCTACCCAGACTAGACAACATATAATTTTCAGTAATCAACAAGGCACAGAACCATAACAAAGTACATGTATAGTATGGGGTAACACGACAAACATCAAGTTGTACAAAAGCAGTTAAATCAGTGCTTTCTGAGGAAAACAAACGCAACCCTAACCACTCCCTGTAGATCTGTTTAATCAAATCCCTCTGGTATGGAGGTGGTGGTGGTAGGGGGGAGTGGAGGGGTTCTAATCTACAAATATATATTATTTGCAAACTAAAGCAGAATGAGACTGATTAATTACAGTGGTACATGCGATTTGCGATGAAAGGACAGCCTTATAAGTTACACTAGAAATTTCCGGAACTGTCCAGTTAATTTTTCATTCTTCATTTCTTCCCCTCATAGGAGCAATAGCAAGTCTCTAATATCACTGGCATGATGTGCTTGCTACAGGTGAACAGTTATCTCCCTTACCTCTAGAAATTTCCGGAACTGTCCAGTTAATTTTTCATTCTTCATTTCTTCCCCTCATAGGGGCAATAGCAAGTCTCTAATATCACTGGCATGATGTGCTTGCTACAGGTGAACAGTAGGCACTGAACTGGTCTTGCACCATATAGGCTGTATTCAATAAATGGGAGGTCCATAATCTGAGAAAGGAAACAATGAATCAAGAAACTAAAACCCAGGTGCACATCTGCGGCACCTAGGGAGTGTACGTGTACACTATCTTGTTCCTGCCTCTTGCCATCTCAGAGGTATGGCGACCACAGACAAAAAAGAGTTATCTCCCTTACCCTCTAGAAATTTCCGGAACTGTCCAGTTAATTTTTCATTCTTCATTTCTTCCCCTCATAGGAGCAATAGCAAGTCTCTAATATCACTGGCATGATGTGCTTGCTACAGGTGAACAGTTATCTCCCTTACCTTCTAGAAATTTCTGGAACTGTCCAGTTAATTTTTCATTCTTCATTTCTTCCCCTCATAGGAGCAATAGCGAGTCTCTAATATCACTGGCATGATGTGCTTGCTACAGGTGAACAGTAGGCACTGAACTGGTCTTGCACCATATAGGCTGTATTCAATAAATGGGAGGTCCATAATCTGAGAAAGGAAACAATGAATCAAGAAACTAAAACCCAGGTGCACATCTGCGGCACCTAGGGAGTGTACGTGCACACTATCTTGTTCCTGCCTCTTGCCATCTCAGAGGTATGGCGACCACAGACAAAAAAGAGTTATCTCCCTTACCTTCTAGAAATTTCCGGAACTGTCCAGTTAATTTTTCATTCTTCATTTCTTCCCCTCATAGGAGCAACAGCGAGTCTCTAATATCACTGGCATGATGTGCTTGCTACAGGTGAACAGTAGGCACTGAACTGGTCTTGCACCATATAGGCTGTATTCAATAAATGGGAGGTCCATAATCTAAGAAAGGAAACAGTGAATCAAGAAACTAAAACCCAGGTGCACATCTGCGGCACCTAGGGAGTGTACGTGCACACTATCTTGTTCCTGCCTCTTGCCATCTCAGAGGTATGGCGACCACAGACAGACACACAGACACACAGACACACAGACAGACACTCTCTTTTATTATATGTATAGATAGATAGATAATAGCTGGCAGTTAAGCCCGGCTTCGCCCGGGAGTTGCCGGATGCCGCTTTTGACTACACACTCCCGACGATGCGGGTTTGTCTGAACCCATACATTTGAAAGAGGGTTTTTACCGTTTATTCCTCTAACGACGATGCGGGTTTGTCTGAACCCATACATTTGAAAGAGGGTTTTTACCGTTTATTTCTCTAACGACGGGGTGGGTTCAGGGAAACCCACAGCGCTACTTCAGTGGGTGCATCGAGTTTCTCCCTTCACCGACCTTTTGCAGGGGAGGGAGAGGGGGAGGGAGAGGGGGAGGGAGAGACTGAGAGAGACTGAGAGACTAAGAAAGAGAGAGAGAGAGAGAGACTGAGAAAGAGAGAGAGACTAAGAAAGAGAGAGAGAGAGAGACTAAGAAAGAGAGAGAGACTAAGAAAGAGAGAGAGAGAGAGACTAAGAAAGAGAGAGAGAGAGTCTAAGAAAGAGAGTGAGAGACTAAGAAAGAGAGAGAGAGAGAGAGAGACTAAGAAAGAGAGAGAGGGAGACTAAGAAAGAGAGAGAGAGAGACTAAGAAAGAGAGAGAGACTAAGAAAGAGAGAGAGAGATACTAAGAAAGAGAGAGAGACTAAGAAAGAGAGAGAGAGACTAAGAAAGAGAGAGAGAGAGAGACTAAGAAAGAGAGAGAGATATTAAGAAAGAGAGAGAGAGAGAGACTAAGAAAGATAGAGAGAGACAAATAAAGAGAGAGAGAGACAAATAAAGAGAGAGAGACTAAGAGAGAGAGAGAGAGACTAAGAAAGAGAGAGAGAGACTAAGAAAGAGAGAGAGAGACTAAGAAAGAGAGAGAGAGACTAAGAAAGAGAGAGAGAGACTAAGAAAGAGAGAGAGAGACTAAGAAAGAGAGAGAGAGACTAAGAAAGAGAGAGAGAGAGACTAAGAAAGAGAGAGAGAGAGACTAAGAAATAGAGAGAGAGAGACTAAGAAAGAGAGAGAGGGAGACTAAGAAAGAGAGAGAGACTAAGAAAGAGAGAGAGAGACAAAGAAAGAGAGAGAGAGACTAAGAAAGAGAGAGAGAGAGACTAAGAAAGAGAGAGAGAGAGACTAAGAAAGAGAGAGAGATTAAGAAAGAGAGAGAGAGAGAGACTAAGAAAGAGAGAGAGAGAGAAACTAAGAAAGAGAGAGAGACTAAAAAAGAGAGAGAGACTAAGAAAGAGAGAGAGAGAGACTAAGAGAGAGAAAGAGAGACTAAGAAAGAGAGAGAGACTAAGAGAGAGAGAGAGAGACTAAGAAAGAGAGAGAGAGACTAAGAGAGAGAGAGAGAGAGACTAAGAAAGAGAGAGACTAAGAAAGAGAGAGAGAGAGACTAAAAAAGAGAGAGAGAGACTAAGAAAGAAAGAGAGAGAGACTAAGAGAGAGAAAGAGAGACTAAGAAAGAGAGAGAGACTAAGAGAGAGAGAGAGAGACTAAGAAAGAGAGAGAGAGACTAAGAGAGAGAGAGAGAGAGACTAAGAAAGAGAGAGAGAGACTAAGAAAGAGAGAGAGAGAGACTAAGAAAGAGAGAGAGAGAGACTAAGAAAGAGAGAGAGAGAGACTAAGAAAGAGAGAGAGACTAAGAAAGAGAGAGAGACTAAGAAAGAGAGAGAGAGACAAAGAAAGAGAGAGAGAGACTAAGAAAGAGAAAGAGAGAGACTAAGAAAGAGAGAGAGAGAGACTAAGAAAGAGAGAGAGAGACTAAGAAAGAGCTAGAGAGAGAGAGAGAGACTAAGAAAGAGAGAGAGAGACTAAGAAAGAGAGAGAGACTAAGAAAGAGAGAGAGAGACTAAATAAAAGAGAGAGACTAAGAAAGAGAGAGAGAGAGACTAAGAAAGAGAGAGAGAAAGAGAGACTAAGAAAGAGAGAGAGACTAAGAGAGAGAGAGAGAGACTAAGAAAGAGAGAGAGAGAGACTAAGAAAGAGAGAGAGAGACTAAGAAAGAGAGAGAGAGACTAAGAAAGAGAGAAATAGACTAAGAAAGAGAGAGAGAGACTAAGAAAGAGAGAGAGCGAGAGACTAAGAAAGAGAGAGAGAGACTAAGAGAGAGAGAGACTAAGAAAGAGAGAGAGAGAGAGACTAAGAAAGAGAGAGAGAGAGACAGACTAAGAAAGAGAGACAGAGAGAGAGACTAAGAGAGAGAGACAGAGAGAGAGACTAAGAGAGAGAGAGAGAGAGAGAGAGACAGAGAGAGAGACAGACAGAGAGAGACAGACAGTCAGATAGACAGATAGACGGATAGACAGACAGACAGACAGACAGAGCAACTGACAACAGACATACAGACAGAGATATACGGACAGACAAACAGAGAGACAGACAGTCTCTTGGAGACAAACAGGCAGACAGACACTGTTCCGCCGCTTTGGTAATTATGGGTGTAGCAGAACCCGCGCCGTCGGCAGAGGGATAGTTACAATCACTACTACTCTTTAAAAGTATGGGTATGTGTGAACCCGCGCCATCGGTAGTGTTTATGTAAATTATCATAATCAATTAATTCTGATGTTTTGTCATGTACACACTAAAAATTTGCAGACAGAGAGCAAATTAGGTGTGTGAGAGATATTTAAAATTTCAAAACGATACCTTTAATGGTTCCAGAGTTACAATGATTTTAGTGTGTCTCTGGGTACAGGTGAACCCAGGAAGCACGGCAAAGGTTAAAGAAGCTCGCTATCCCATTATCATTAGCTTTACCTCCTTTGTTTGGATACAAAAAAAAGAGTTATCCCCCTTACCTTCTAGAAATTTCTGGAACTGTCCAGTTAATTTTTCTTTCTTCATTTCTTCCCCTCATAGGTGCAATAGCGAGTCTCTAATATCACTGGCATGATGTACTATCTTGTTCCTGCCTCTTGCCATCTCAGAGGTATGGCGACCACAGACAAAAAAGAGTTATCTCCCTTACCTTCTAGAAATTTCCGGAACTGTCCAGTTAATTTTTCATTCTTCATTTCTTCCCCTCATAGGAGCAATTATAGCGAGTCTCTAATATCACTGGCATGATGTGCTTGCTACAGGTGAACAGTAGGCACTGAACTGGTCTTGCACCATATAGGCTGTATTCAATAAATGGGAGGTCCATAATCTGAGAAAGGAAACAATGAATCAAGAAACTAAAACCCAGGTGCACATCTGCGGCACCTAGGGAGTGTACGTGCACACTATCTTGTTCCTGCCTCTTGCCATCTCAGAGGTATGGCGACCACAGACAAAAAAGAGTTATCTCCCTTACCTTCTAGAAATTTCCGGAACTGTCCAGTTAATTTTTCATTCTTCATTTCTTTCCCTCATAGGAGCAATAGCAAGTCTCTAATATCACTGGCATGATGTGCTTGCTACGCACAAAAAAGAGTTATCTCCCTTACCTTCTAGAAATTTCCGGATCTGTCCAGTTAATTTTTCATTCTTCATTTCTTCCCCTCATAGGAGCAATAGCAAGTCTCTAATATCACTGGCATGATGTGCTTGCTACAGGTGAACAGTAGGCACTGAACTGGTCTTGCACCATATAGGCTGTATTCAATAAATGGGAGGTCCATAATCTGAGAAAGGAAACAATGAATCAAGAAACTAAAACCCAGGTGCACATCAGCGGCACCTAGGGAGTGTACTTGCACACTATCTTGTTCCTGCCTCTTGCCATCTCAGAGGTATGGCGACCACAGACAAAAAAGAGTTATCTCCCTTACCTTCTAGAAATTTCCGGAACTGTCCAGTTAATTTTTCATTCGAGTCCTGTAGCAATTTAAGACGCTCGCTATCCCATTATCATTAGCTTTACCTCCTTTGTTTGGATACAAAAAAAGAGTTATCTCCCTTACCTTCTAGACATTTCCGGAACTGTCCAGTTAATTTTTCTTTCTTCATTTCTTCCCCTCATAGGAGCAATAGCGAGTCTCTAATATCACTGGCATGATGTGCTTGCTACAGGTGAACAGTAGGTACTGAACTGGTCTTGCACCATATAGGCTGTATTCAATAAATGGGAGGTCCATAATCTGAGAAAGGAAACAATGAATCAAGAAACTAAAACCCAGGTGCACATCTGCGGCACCTAGGGAGTGTACGTGCACACTATCTTGTTCCTGCCTCTTGCCATCTCAGAGGTATGGCGACCACAGACAAAAAAGAGTTATCTCCCTTACCTTCTAGAAATTTCCGGAACTGTCCAGTTAATTTTTCATTCTTCATTTCTTCCTTTCATAGGAGCAATAGCGAGTCTCTAATATCACTGGCATGATGTGCTTGCTACAGGTGAACAGTAGGCACTGAACTGGTCTTGCACCATATAGGCTGTATTCAATAAATGGGAGGTCCATAATCTGAGAAAGGAAACAATGAATCAAGAAACTAAAACCCAGGTGCACATCTGCGGCACCTAGGGAGTGTACGTGCACACTATCTTGTCCCTGCCTCTTGCCATCTCAGAGGTATGGCGACCACAGACAAAAAAGAGTTATCTCCCTTACCTTCTAGAAATTTCCGGAACTGTCCAGTTAATTTTTCATTCTTCATTTCTTCCCCTCATAGGAGCAATAGCAAGTCTCTAATATCACTGGCATGATGTGCTTGCTACAGGTGAACAGTTATCTCCCTTACCTTCTAGAAATTTCCGGAACTGTCCAGTTAATTTTTCATTCTTCATTTCTTCCCCTCATAGGAGCAACAGCGAGTCTCTAATATCACTGGCATGATGTGCTTGCTACAGGTGAACAGTAGGCACTGAACTGGTCTTGCACCATATAGGCTGTATTCAATAAATGGGAGGTCCATAATCTGAGAAAGGAAACAGTGAATCAAGAAACTAAAACCCAGGTGCACATCTGCGGCACCTAGGGAGTGTACGTGCACACTATCTTGTTCCTGCCTCTTGCCATCTCAGAGGTATGGCGACCACAGACAGACACACAGACACACAGACACACAGACAGACACTCTCTTTTATTATATGTATAGATATGGACCAGAAATGTGTCCCTACACTACAGGCATGACAGGTATAATTTGGTGAAGTAAACAAAGTTGACAACAAATATCGAGTGTCCTTTATAGGGAGGTGTCCACTCACTGGATGGACCTTATATATATATATATCGCATGCACTAAATAACTGAGTTTGTATAGAGTTTTTACAGAGTTTACTAATTGATGTACATGTACTAGCTAGCTGCTTGGGTCATATGATAGTGTTTCCATAGGACATGTAGCTGAAAGATCTGGCACTGACCCAAAAGTCTACTAATTTCTTGACTGGCACCAGAAATCTGCACAACGCATGTCTCTAATAGTCTTAATCTGGCACAATGACTGTTCCTAACATGCAGGCACATGCAGCCATTTCTCAGGAATACAGATTTATTCCCCCCAAAAGAACACATTACTGCATGCATGGTACTTGTATTTTAGAAATGCAAAGCAAGGCAAATTTAAGGTCCCACTCTTAGTCTCACTCACTGCCTTGTTCATTATTTCATACCTTAATAATACAAAACATTGTTAAAGTTATTAGTCAGTCTACAAGCGCTTATTTATGTCCAGAAAATTAATTCTGTAAAATAAATAGGCGTTTCATCTTTCTGGCAGGCAAACCATAATATATGCCACCATATGCATGCATGTACCCTGCAAAAAACAAATCTACACTGCAAAAATTCAGCACACACACACACACCCCTCCCCATCCCAACTCTGGACCATGCATCTCTTCCAACATTAATGTCACTATAATTTACTTAGTCTGCTTCCTGAGACAGACTATTTAAATTATTCTGTGTGTGCTTTGTACAAAGTAAAACAATGTAAAAATGAAGTTGAAACTAGTGTCAAAACAAGTTTGACATGAGGAAGAAATACTTATCTTGAGGATCACACATAAAACCACTATCTGTCACTGGACATATGCCGAAAGGACAGTAGCAAGGCCCATAAACTTTGTCAAAGCAACAACCATCCAGACAAAACGAAAGTTCCACATTATGATCATATCAAACACACTCACACACACACACACTTTTGCTACACATTCACGGACGAACCTGTATGCTGCGGATTGCAGTCGACGCGCACTTCAAGCAAGCCTACCCCGCTTTCTGTGACAAGTTTGCTAGAAATGGGAGATTTCCAGCTTCCATAAGGACTCGTCTTCATGTTTGTCGCTTGATTAACAGCTCTCGGCAGAGTTACAGAAAAGTATCTCGTACTAGATGGAGTGAATTTAGCTGCGACTTTCCTGTTGCTTGCTAGAGGTGTGACTGTGAGAAGACGAACTGTTCTACTAATAAATACGGACACCGCTAATCGCATCACGAACGCGCCCTACTTTTCTGTGTGGGCCGGTGACACTCGCGTAGCAGACGGATTTTTCAGTTTTTCAAAAAGTTGACCGTGCCTGTACAGAAAATAAGATATTGAAAAAGTAAGGACTCGTTTTGAAAAAAGAATATTTCCTTGTAAAACTTATAGAGTTATAAAGTTATAATAAAATCTGGATGTTAAATATATGTTTGAACATGAAAAGGAAGCCGGTTCTTAAATTTTACTGACCCAGGATAGATAACTCTGTGCAAAGTGAAAGTTGGCAGAGAAGTTGGATAATAAGCTTATAGTGTCAGTCACTCGATCAGTGTGACAACAACATGCGACCAGACGAGCACAAAAAGAAGAGAAGTGCTCAGCACCAACGAAAGCAAGCTGCTGGTGGCGCAAAAGGAGGGAAAAACGAGAGTGATAAAGGCACGTCAAAGTCTGGTAAATCGGGTGCTTCAAATAAGGCGGAGAAGACATCAGCTCCGCACGGCGCCTACCGTCCAACACCTCAGCATGAAAAGAAAGTGGACTTGTCGCTCTCACCGTCTGACAGTGAGGTAGGACCACAGGGGTTATAGCTGGGATGATACCGTTGTTCGGGCTGATAGATGTCATGCACTCAGTCTGTGTGTCTGTGACTGTGTGTCAATGTGGGTTGGGAATGCCGTTTGCGGGTGTGTGTTGGGAACGTCAAAGATGATAATGTTTGTGGTTCGGGTGTGTGCATCTGTGTTTGCGCGCGTGTGATTGCTTGCATGTAAACAGCAGACTGTACTGATTATTGCAGTTCTTCTAGTGCTTTGTATTTTTGTTCTTTTGAATTTGTGAAAAAGATCAAATATATGACATGAGACTGAGAGCATCAATGTCTTTTTGAAACTGTTAAAACTTAAATTAGTATGCCTCTGAAAGGATTGATAAAACTTACTTTGTGTGTAAGAATTTCAAAACATGTACAAATCATTGTGATTATAGTTCACAGTTTTGTGTGTCTGTTTGTTACTATTTCTAATAGGTATTTAGATGACGTGACATTTGTTTTTGTTTTTCTTTTGACTGTTTTATTTAATATTTTTTACCTGTTCCCACTCCCAGATTAACCTGCCTCATTATGGCTATTGTTTTATCTTAAAAAAAAAAAAATCAGTTTGCTCTTTGAATGGATCGACTCATTAAATAGTGTTTCATTTGTCTAAACTGATGTTTTAACAGGATGATGAACAGAGAACCTCTCAGAGGAAAACCTTTAGTCGGCGTGAAATAAGCAGCAACTGGGCAAAATATGACATACCACCTGCCGAAGCAGCTGATGCTTCAGCTGCCCCAAAGGGTCAAGATTTCAACAAACTACTGCATCATTCAGGTAAGATAAGATTTTAAGGTTTGCTTAAACCAATATTTAACCCCCCACACACACGCACACACACACACCTCCTACTCACTTGACAATTTGACATCAAGGGCTCAGGCTGCTACAGTACAAAACAACGACCATGGAGCCATGCATAATGTTATGTATCTTTATCTGTCTTTATGTTACCAAGTTTATGTTAGTCTTCAAATAATAATGTGGGATACAATGATCTCTGTCATTGCCACCCAAAAACAACTAAACATTAAATGTCAAGACACTGAAATAATAATAAATTTAGATGATAGAGAAACATCCCCCCCCCCCTCCAAAAATTTTTTAAAAAAGATTGAGAGGAGCTTTGTATTGTGTGTGAGGTGTCCTTTAATTTTTCCTTGTACATGTAATTGTTTGCAGGAAGTGCCACTTCACATTTTCGCTTCAAAGATGAAGAGAGCTGGGAAGACAATGGAAGTAGCGAAGGAGGAACAGTGACACAAGTTCTGTCCCTTGACTGCAATAAGCTGGCAGACAGTTTAGATTGTCTGCCCTTATATGCTCAGCTCCGTTTGGATACAGATATCTTTTCGGTTGGTGCATTTGTTGTTTACTTGCAGATGCTTGTTTTTATTAAAATTATATTTTGTGTATATGATTAGCAGGCTGTCATAGTGACTTTAACACTATCACTGATCAGTGATGAAGCATGAATTTTGCAAACAAATATTAAACTCAGGAAACATTAAACTATATCTCTCTCTCTCCCTCTCTCTCTCTCTCTTTCTCTTTCTCTCTCTTTCTCTCTCTCTCTCTCTCTCTCTCTCTCTCTCTCTCTCTCTTTCTCTTCAAAGAAAGCTGGATGGAGGGAGGGGTGAAATTGCTAGGGATTGGAAGAAGACTTTTCTTTTTCCTTTTCTGTTTGCTATTCAGATTGAGTATTCACCCTTGCCTTTTAGAGGCAGAGGTACAAAACAGAACAAAGCAGGTTAACTGTGATGTTTTGTATCATTTATTAATTTATTTACTTCCTAATTTCAGTCGGAACAAGTAGCTGCGATGGACAAATCAGCAAACGAGCACAGAGCTCAGGCAGGATTACCCACACTTCACCAGCAACAAGACAACGTCTCTTCACAAGCAGCCTCCAAATCATCATCGACCACGTCTGCAACCTCTGTAATGGTTTCAGAATCATCTGGTACCCTAAAGCCCTCAACTAGCCTCACACAAAAACAACAAACTAGTGCCATAGACTCAAAGAATAACACAAAAAGTACAGCAACAAATCTGCAGGAAGGGTCAACAGAGACAAAGACTGCTGAGAAAAAGCAAGGTGCTAGCTTTGGATTTTCAGACGCTGATTTGGACAGTTTGTTGGAGACGAGTGGTACAGAGAAGAGAGAGGGTGGTGGAGTGGGTAGCACAGTTCAGTCTGAGAATGGGGTGTCGCGAGAGGAAACGGATGTGACAGAAAAGGACTTGGACGACCTCCTTGCTATGGATGCATCACAGTCTAACGGCCCTGCCCTTAGTTCAAACACCAGTCAGAAAGGTACGTGGAATAGATCATGTGGTTTAGTGTTTAATAGCCATACGGCTGTATAGCTGAAGACGGGTAATGCGCATCATGTTTGGTCATTGGTGTGCAGCCGACCCAATCTGCACAATCATGTGGCTGTGTATATTTGTATGTGCATACCTAAACTGTGAATGGCACATTTATACAAGTATGTATATATATATCTCACATAGGTGCTCACATGTATCCAGACAGACGCACAGACTCACATGCACACACACCCACGCACACTTGCACACACTAACAGTTTAACACAGGCACAAACTTGTGCGCACACACAGACACATACTTACACACACAAATACATACATACACACACACAATTACTACCATGTGCATACTCACAAACATGTACATACACACATTCACACACACACACACACACACACCCACACAAATGTATCATGTCCACTGATTGTACTTTAGCGTTCCCGCACACCAAGCCCAGACTTCCCACAGACTGAAGCAAGAAACACTTGGTGCTGAAAAACTTTCTTCTAGCGCACATTTGTTTAAATCCTCTTTTTGTTTTGCAGAACCAAAGGCAAGTGCAGAATCTGAAGACCTGGAAGACTGGCTGGACAGTGTCCTGGACAGCTGACCGGTTGGTTCTGGTCACTCTGTGCCACACCACACTCTCACACACACTCTTTTAACACAGACTGTGAACAGAAAAGACACTTGGAATGTTTTCAGTGATATATTAGCTAGTCTTCAAAGTTCATGTTAGCTGGGACTGAATGATTGACAGCAAGCAACGTCTATTGGTTTATTTGCAAGACACTTAAAAATGATCTACACAAAAGCACCAATAGAAAAATCAGATAAAGGGTAGAGAAAGTTTAGTCTGCAAAGGGAAATTAAACACATTCATGACATTAAAATGATTATTTGTTGCTGTTAGTGATACTTTTACCCAAAGCACATACAGTATATATACACGCAATGTATGCTTTTGGTCATGCGAAGATATAGAAGAAAGGCAGGTTCAAAATTAAATATTAACAGCATGAATTACTCAAAAGTTACCTTATTTGAATGTATGAGGAAAGCGTCAATTGTTGTAACTAAATGAAAAATCCTACGCAAATTCAGGGCCAAGAAAGGCTCTTGTAAATGTAAGCACAAGAAAAGACACATGTTTAAATGAGTAAATGCAAGTTATATATATGTGAACTATCTGGTTTAGAAATCAAGTACAAAATAAAGAACTAAAGCAATTACAAATGTGTCATTGTTCAAAAATTGATGCATGACGTGTGTGAATGAATGAAACAGAGAATTTTCTTGATGGCAACACATAAAAAGCATGGATGAAATAGGTACTGAAATACAGTGGTACCTGTGATGAAAGGACTCTCTTGGAAACAGCCACATGCATTCCTACACTGAGGACAGATTTGACACAAATTTCAGTCATTCTATAACGCCAGGTGGACAATAGAATAATTGTATTGGGGAGTGTTTTCTATTTCAAAAGGCCTTGCAGTGCAGGTACCACTGTATGAAAAAACACTTTAAGCAAACCGGGCAGCTTCTCAATTAAGTCAGACATCCTCAAAACGATAGCATTTATGTATCACACAAGTTACACATCGCACCACATTTCGTCTCTCCTTATTTATTATGATACAGTATGCAGACAGTCTACATGAAAGCCGTTCTGTAATTTTATGCAAAATAAGAATGATTATGACCAGTTTAAGCCCATGTCATAAATAAATGATTATTCTGGTAAAATGAAGACGAGGACAAACAAATTATATTAGACTGAACTATACCAGCCTTCAGTCTGTATATTGACATTTCTGTCACAAGAGAAGGTCCCTTCGTGGTTGGTTAAACACTGCTGTTTACTGAAAACGTAATAATTATCTCCAGTTTCATGTCGGCAATCAGCATGTGCAGCCTAGCTAATATACACTTGATGCTGGTGTATTCATTGTTCCGAGTCTATCCTGCCTGTTCATACAATTTTATTTGACAAGAGAAACTCAGATCAGAGCGAGTTTACCAGCATCAAGTGTCTATTAGCTAGAATGTGCATTGCTAAGATGTTGCTATGGGGCCATGCCTGCTTTTTCTGCACCAAATGGCTTTTTCAAAACACAGGTCCCTAATGTATCCGGGAAGAATCCCACAAATCAACATAATCGTTGAAGAGACCCGCTGATAACAGAGTTTGGCTGCCTAAGCTGCAGGGTGACGAAGGACATATGCGTACAATTCCACTTGAGTGCACGTGGGAGTTGCAGCCCAAGAACACAGAAATGAGAAGTAAAAGAGACAGAGCTCCCATCAAAGTACTGTAATTTTTTTCGAAACAAATAGATGAATCAGAATTAA
Organism: Littorina saxatilis; assembly: GCF_037325665.1. Taxonomy (NCBI): domain Eukaryota; kingdom Metazoa; phylum Mollusca; class Gastropoda; order Littorinimorpha; family Littorinidae; genus Littorina; species Littorina saxatilis. The sequence continues at coordinate 51,445,949 of NC_090261.1, read as the reverse complement.
ACTGTGATGCACAGTGAATATATCTATACTCACTAGGACTTTTTTTAATGCATAATTAGATTTTATAACTCATAAATACCAGTGGCAAGGTTGATCAGGGGTAAAGTAAGGGCTGTTTATGCCTGGATTTTTTTTTTCAGTCTGAAGATATTTTTGACATAATGCGCGCGATCCCCTGTTTTATCAGTCATACGATACAACCTATCTCGATCCACACACAATATCATGCACGGGCAAAGTTAGTATTGTTCAGTCCTGTTACACATCGTCATGTCTCACAGAAGTTCTCAGAGGGGGGGGGGGGGGGGGGGGGGGGGGCGATGCTTTACCACGTGCACCGGGAATGGGCTTTTTGGACGTAATGGGAATGGGGAAATTCTCATAGCGTGCACCGTGCACAGAGGTCCGGCGTGCACCGTGCATGGAGCTTTTTCGTAACGTGCACCGTGGATCACCGTGCATGGCACTTTTGGCCTCAATGTGCACGTGCACAGACCCCCCCCCCCCCCCCCCCCCCCCCCCATGGTGACCCTCATGACAATGCATCTTCAACGTTTTTCACGTTCAAGAACTCAACACACAAGCTACCTCGTTCAGTATCTCTCTGAGATAAAAAGCAGTCACATGCGGGGGTGAAAATTCGGTTTGTCCAGCCCTGTTACATTGGTCACCTCAATTGACGTACGTACAATCAACGTTTTTCACGTGCAAGGACTCAACACACTCAACGACAACTGTCCCATCAGTATCTCTCTGAGGTGAAGGTGGTCTCTGCCCAGCCATGGTAGAATGGCTTGCACACACGGTTAGTGTATCTACAACGTGCAAGAACTAAACACACTAGCAACCCCTTTCAATATCTCTCTGAAGTGAAGGTGGTCTCTCCCCAGTCACGTTTAGTGTATCTTCAACGTTTGTAACGTGTAAGAACTGAACACACTAGCTACGCCGTTAAAGTGGTCTCTCCCCAATCATGGTAGAGGTACGGCTTGCACACACAGTTAGTCTATCTTCAACGTTTGTAACGTGCAAGAACTCAACACACTAGCTACCCCGTTCAATATCATTCTCTCTGAGGTGAAGGTGGTCTCTCCCCAGCCACGGTAGAACAGCTTGCACACACAGTTCTATCTTCAACATTCATAGCGTGCAAAAACTGAACACACTAGCTACCCCGTTAAAGGGATCTCTCCTCAATCATGGTAGAACACACAGTTAGTCTACACACACAGTATTCTATCTTCAACGTTTGTAACGTGCAAGAACTCACACTAGCTACCCCGTTCAATATCTCTGAGGTGAAGGTGGTCTCTCCTCAGCCATGGTAGAACAGCTTGCACACACAGTTCTATCTTCAACGTTCATAGTGTGCAAGAACTGAACACACTAGCTACCCCGTTCAGTATCTCTCTGAGGTGAACGTGGTTTCTCCCCAGTCATGGTAGACCGGCTTGTACACACGGCTGGGCAGAGCGAAGCAGAAGTCACGGGGCTGATCGCGGCGGAAGTAGTTCCTGATGACAGCAGCGATGATGACGATGATGAGGAGACCTATGAAGATGGCAAGCAGGATACCCAGAGTGGTGCCGTCAATACCGTACCCCGCCAGCTGAATTCGCCGCAGTGGCGCCTCGGTTGAAGGAACGGGCAGGCTTGTGTTGTCCGCTGAGACAAGAGAGGAAAATAATTGATTATTGAAACAGTTTGTTTGTTTGTTTGTTCGTTCATGGGCTGAAACTCCCACGGCTTTTACGTGTATGACCGTTTTTACCCCGCCATTTAGGCAACCATACGCCGCTTTCGGAGGAAGCATGCTGGGTATTTTCGTGTTTCTATAACCCTCCGAACTCTGACATGGATTACAGGATCTTTTTCGTGCGCACTTGGTCTTGTGCTTGCGTGTACACACGGGGGTGTTCGGACACCGAGGAGAGTCTGCACACAAAGTTGACTGAGAAATAAATCTCTCGCCGAACGTGGGGACGAACTCACGCTGACAGCGCCAACTGGATACAAATCCAGCACGCTACCGACTGAGCTACATCCCCGCCCCTATTGAAACAGATATATATATATATACTAGATGAATACCCGCTTCGCCGGGTAGCCGACTTCGCCGGGAAGAAGTAGAGCTGAATACCCGGCTTCGCCGGGTACCCGGCTTTGCCGGCCGGCTTCGCCGGGTACCCGGCTTTGCCGGGTGAGTGGCGCACCGTACGCGATTGACGCCACACAAAGGAAAACTTCTAAAAATAGTAACGGGAATATGGATTGAGCGTTGTGGACAGTGACCTTCTAAAAATAGTAACGGGAATATGGATTGACGCCACACGAAGGAAGGGAGATAAACGCAAAACACTGGAGAAGATAAGGAAGAGTTACTGGGAATGGATCTGGGAAGATGAACAGAAAAACCAAAATCGGTTCAGCGCTGCGCGCTGAGAGCACGAGTTGAAAATTCTCATCGACCAGGTTGTGTCCGGGGTCTACCTGAATATGCCCACCAAATTTGAAGCAGATCCATGGAGAACTTTGGCCGTGCATCGCGAACACTCACACACACACACACACACAGACACAGACACAAGTCGTATATATATATAGATATATATATATATATATATCTATATCTATATACAGCTTGTGTGTGTCTGTCTGTCGGTCTGTCGGTCTGTCTTTCTTCGCGATGCACGGCCAAAGTTCTCGATGGATCTGCTTCAAATTTGGTAGGCATATTCAGGTAGACCACGGACACAATCTGCTCGATGAAAATTTTCAACACGTGCTCTCAGCGCGCAGCGCTGAACCGATTTTGGTTTTTCTGTACATCCATTCCCAGTAACTCTTCCTTATTTTCTCCAGTGTTTTGCGCGTTTATCTCCCTTCCTTCGTGTGGCGTCAATCGCGTACGGTGCGCCCGGCGAACCTGGCGTACGGTGCGCCTGGCGAAGCCGGGTCCGGCGAAGCCGGGTACCCGGCGAAGCGGGTATTCATCTAGTATATATATCTGTCATAAGAAGATACCTTTGGGATCGACCAAAAGTGTTTCTCCATTGCATGTGCCCTTTCACGAGAGAGTTATCTTGTTAGAAACCGCATTTATACTTGAGCTCTGCCTACAACTATCAACAGACACATAGTTCAGGATCGTTTTTTTAAGATTCTGCGTTGTCAGTGGCAGATGTCACAAATAAGCTGTCCTTCTAGTTGTTAATTGAATGAGTGAGCAACAGTGCAATGCGCGTTTCATTCTGGCAAAACCTGTTTCCTTTCCTAATACGCTTACATTGCCATTTCTTTCTTTTCTTTATTTGGTGTTTAACGTCGTTTTCAACCACGAAGGGTTATTTCGTGACGGGGAAAGGGGGAAGATGGGATAGAGCCACTTGTCAATTGTTTCTTGTTCACAAAAGCACTAATCAAAAATTTGCTCCAGGGGCTTGCAATGTAGTACAATATATTACCTTACTGGGAGAATGCAAGTTTCCAGTACAAAGGACTTAACATTTCTTACATACTGCTTGACTAAAATCTTTACAAAAATTGACTATATTCTATACAAGAAACACTTAACAAGGGTAAAAGGAGAAACAGAATCCGTTAGTCGCCTCTTACGACATGCTGGGGAGCATCGGGTAAATTCTTTCTCGTCCCAACCAACATGGGACTCCCCCTAACCCGCGGGGGGTTTACATTGCCATGCCACGAGTACTGCATGGTGAGAAATATTAAGAATTTGATATGACCAACTGGGGGATGACACACGCTGACACAAATACTCAAATTGCTTCAGAAAAAAAACTAACATCTGGTTTTAACTCTCCTAGGCCAGAATGCACGTGTCCCCAAAATCTGATTCATCCCAACCACCGTCTTAAGACCTCCCCCTTTTAAGACTCTAAGTCTAACTTTTAAAACTTTCATGTTCTTAACGTTTTTAAATGAATATACCGGCCTCTACTTTTGGATTCCCTCTCTTTAAAGACTTGATTTTTTTTCAGAGTTTAGGAGGTCTTATATTGGGTGAGGAAGGAAAGGAACTTAGTTCTTCATAAAAGGATGCTCAATACTTACAACAAGTCTTGCCATAGGTGTTAACAGGACATCTGCAGTAGAAGTCATCAATCCAGTCTACACAGCGCGCCCCCTTCTGGCAGGGACCGGCACGGCAGTCGTCTATGTTCGTCTCACACAGGCTGCCTATGAAACCTGCACGCCGTGACACAAACAGAAGGGATGTAGTCAGCTAAAAGGATCCACAGTCATTCACTACTCAATGCCATGATGACTACTAACAAACAATTCTGTCAGAAATGAAAAAGTATCTGCTAGGCTTCTATTTAGTAAACTGAATTGTTCTGTGGACCAGTCAGTAAGAATCCTGTTCTACGATATGCTGTGTGCGAAACCTTCAAAGTGCAGATGAAATAGATGCAACACAATGTCCTAAAAGCACAAACAATAAAACAATAACTACAACAACAACAACAATAGTATGCCAACTTCTCTTCTAATACTCCAACGGCAGGTAAACACAGCTGTAGAATCTTGGGTATTCAAGTGTTTTAGAAGTCATTCTTACCTTTTGCACAGTTACATCGTGTGGAACCATCTCTGTTCTTCCAGCAGATGCCACCGTTGAGACACACGTTGGTGTCACACGGGATGTACTGCGTGTTGGGAGAAGACACGTCTGCAACAACATCAGACGCCAATTTAAAGATCACGAACGCAACTATACAGTGGACATTAGCATTGCTGTCGACTCACTATCTCAAAGAAAAGAACTCGAGTCAGAAGTAGCAGACAGATAGAAAAAAACAAAATACATTTGTCGTCCAATTTTACTAACTGAACTTAAAATACATGTAGTAGAATCTAAACTTCGCCAAAACATTATTGCAACAAATTTTGCACCCAAATAAAAGCATTAATTCTCCTGTCATTTTATTAAAATTTGATATGCCAGTTACGGCCGTTCACTTGACTATCTGGATCATCTTTTGGATTAAAGATTTATTTTACAGGGATCACGTGACCGCCTCTCAAATAAGGGTACCCTCAAAATCGACTGGACAAAAACGGAAGGGTCCAATTAAAAATCGACACAAAATCACAATAGGCAAAACTTTGCAACTATTAAATGCGAGAAGTAGGCCAAATCATATAGCATTTGGTGGACTGCCAGTTTAAAACCCTTGAATAAGATCGTGTACAGAAGAAGACCTGTTCCTTTAAAGCCATATGTACTCGATGACTATACACGCTAATTGCTTTACCAACAGCTGGAGACATGCTAAATTAAGTTCCCTGCAAAATATTGTGGTCTAGGACCCCTTCAATGTTGAGATATGTTAATTTTCATTTTGATCTGGATCGTCCTATTTATAGATTTGCCAACAGAGGTAGCGTTGACGCAAGGGAAATAACTCCGCGTCTTTGTTTACATCCAAAGTTTTTGAGACTCTAAAACAAGCTGTAATGCATGTATATGGTCCGCGCATGCCGACATATCGTCATTACATGGTCTTATGGTGCGTTTGACATCGATTATGGGCAAACTACACTTTGTAAACACGGGAGCGCGTACAACTACATATGCCTTTAAAGGCACACTCCGCCTCCTGAAAACAGTTCGCCCCACTGTCTCAGATCTGAGATGGAATTTTTTTACACAATACATCACGCATTCACATCGGCCAGCAGATCGCAGCCATTTCGGCGCATATCCTACTTTTCACGGCCTATTATTCCAAGTCACACGGGTATTTTGGTGGACATTTTTATCCATGCCTATACAATTTTGCCAGGAAAGACCCTTTTGTCAATCGTGGGATCTTTAACGTGCACACCCCAATGTAGTGTACACGAAGGGACCTCGGTTTTTCGTCTCATCCGAAAGACTAGCACTTGAACCCACCACCTAGGTTAGGAAAGGGGGGAGAAAATGGCTAACGCCCTGACCCAGGGTCGAACTCGCAATCTCTCGCTTCCGAGCGCAAGTGCGTTACCACTCGGCCACCCAGTGCCTCATGCGAAATAAATTCTTGGAAAAAAACCCACTGTGCACAAAGAGCACCAAGGCTGTTCATTTCTTGTATGTGACCAAGTGGAGGGATGGTCTAATATCGCATACAACCTGACTAGATCTGAGACAGTGGGGCGAACTGTTTTCAGGAGGCGGAGTCCTGGAAAAGTAGGGGCGACCACCCCCAACCAGGCGCGTCCACAGGTGGCGGATAGTGGGGTGGGTGGCCTTCAGATATGGAGGTTAGCTGCGAGATAAGCCAGGCTTGCCAGGACGAATAAGCAGTCGTGGACCAAATAGCGGTGCTTCCAGCAGGATGGGGCAGGGTAACAGGTGGCACTGTTACTCTCAAGAAATACCCCAGGTGTCCAATTACGGGAACACCATGCGATCAAGAGCCGCATTGTGAGCTCTAGCCCTGGGGAAGGTCACCTCAGATAAACAAACCAGCCAGCTATGGCCAAATAGCCGGGTAGACTGGACTCGACAGCCCTGTACAGCCACCAGTCTGGGAGAAGGACCACTCCGATATAAAAACACGCTGAAGTCGGATGAGCTGGGCCATGTATGGCGCATAACGGCAGCTATATAATGCCTCGGTCTCACATCTACGAATGTCACCCGACTTTAGGTAGTCGGCTGGAAGTCGGAAGAGGTCGGCGGAGTTCGTGAGAATTAGCAATTTTGTTTTTGAAAAGTCGGATAGTTCGGAAGGCCCTTCAGACTGTTTTGAAATTTTCAAAACAGTCGGAAGAGCCTCCCGACTCAGACGAATAGAAATTTGTCGTGTGGTTGTCGTAAGCGTGTCGGTTTAGTCGTAAGGCGATTCTGATTAGTCGTAACGGTAGTCGGAGGACTCGTAAGGGTGGTCGGATTTGTCGGTAGCATAGTTTCGTTCGGATTAGTCGTAAGGGCAGTCTGATTTGTCGTTAGGACAGTCGTTAGCTAGTCGGTTTAGTCGTTACACTGGTCGTGAGAGTCGGCTATTGTTCGGAAGTTTTTCAGCCGGGCCTGTTGTAACTGCAGTCGGAATTGTCGTTACTGCAGTCGGAAGTGTCTGGACACATGTCGGATTTGTCGGCCCTAAAGTCGGGTGGTTGTCGTCTGCTTGTCGGCTACATGGTCGGATCAGTCGTAAGGACAGGTCGGGAGTGAAATTTGGAGCCGAATTTGCATCCGACACTTCCGACCTAGCCGACTTAACTATCCCCGACACTTCCGAAAAATCGTATATGTGAGACCGAGGCATAACGCATCAACGCTCAAATGACAGGAGGCGGAGTGGGCCAAAGCTCGTGGTTTCACTCACTGCATATCTTGCCGGCCACACCATCAGGACAGAAGCAGTAGAAGTCATCGGTCCAGTCAATGCAGCGGGCAGCACCCAGGCAGGGGTTGGGACTGCAGTTGTCAATGTTAGTCTCGCACAGATTGCCTTCTGTGCCTGTGTCAAGACAAATTAATACAGTCATTAGCAGACTCATAAAGCTTACCAAGTAGAGCCGAAAGGACTTTAGAAAACACACGGCTTGTTCACCTTTTTTTCAAAACACACTTTTGAGAGTGCTGGCGTGTGCTGATAGTGTCACGGTCTTGTGATCAAGTACATGTACACAATCCAACAAGGGATTTTTATCTGACATTGAGCACGATAGTAACTGTCTTCTTTGCAGTAACCTCGACCTTTTTCATTACTGATCAAGTTTTTCATTCAGCGTAGAGATACATCAGAAACATTTTATTGATGAATTCCTTGTATGTTCTGTTATAAACCCGACACTGCCCAACAGTTTACGTTTTCTTTTTCTTGCCGTAAAAACATGCAAATTGCTATGTCTTGAGTCCTCTTGACCTTCAACTTTTCTTATTTGACCCTGACCTCAGTCTCCAACCGAGTCCACCTGAGGTACGGGACTACTTCCCAAGGCTTTGAACGACCTTGATTTCACTACGCTCTGTACATAACAGTCGTCCACTAAACTGTTAATAAAGTTACCTGTATGAGGTATTGTAGTTTAAACAGTAACATTTGACTAAAATCGTTTAAAAGAATCTTAAACAAATGTGGCAGAGCGCTACTTAGAGATCAAACAACCAAAGGGAGGTAAGCGCTTTAAATGCATACGACATGTGTAATGGAGTAATCGAGAGTTATACGGAACCAATCTCCTGGCACCTGAGAGAATCGTGACAACAATAAGGATGGAAGTCGCTTGTTTATTTCAATGCTTGCTATTCTCGCAGGTGCCAGAAATTGGTTCCGCATATGCGCATATTTAACTCTCGTACAAAATCGTTTAAACCAAACGACCCTGACCTTTCATGCAGGCGCATCGGTAGCTGTTGATGCCATCCAGACAGACGCCCAGCTGCCGGCAGGGGTCGCTGGCACACTCGTTGATGTTCACCTCGCAGTTACGTCCCGTGAAACCCAGGGAACACATGCAGATGTAGTCCACACCTGACAGCTCCTTTAACACAGATTGGACAAAAAGAAGTTAAATAATATGCTGGGAATGGGTATCTGGTTCTTTTTTGTAATACAAAAAGAGGATGAATACATCGAATTTTAAGCTCCAAACTTGTCGCGAAAATATGAACGTGTGTGTGTGTGTGGGTGTGTGGGTGTGGGTGGGTGGGTGTGTTCGTGTGTGGGTGCGTGCGTGCATGCGTGTTTTTTCTCCATGTTTCTATATTTTGTTTGTTTGTTATCTGATCGTTAACTTGTTCGTTGCCGGTTCCTTATGTGTTTGTTTTGCAACATTCAGGCGTCTTACCTGACACGTTCCGCCATTCATACATTTGTTGTTACAAAGGCGTTCTGCACAAGAAAATAAATAGTAAAGGTTACTCACAACCCTACACTGAGAGATGAAACATCGCAAAAATACAACTACCAGATTCGACCATTCGGAAAACGAGATCGAGATGCCTCGCCCCCACATGCGTGGTCAGCTCACCAGTTGCTCAAAAAGCTTTTACACCCAAGAGAATTTAACATTAGACTCAGCCGAGACAACCGCCAAGGTTAAAAATAAGCAATGTACACACACACACACAGACACACGCACGCACGCACGCACGCACAGACACACGCACGCACGCATGCACATACACACCCATTCACGCACATACTGACACCCACACACACGTAAACACACACATTCACGCGCGCACACACGCACTCACACACACTCACACACATACACATTTAGTACCAATTGCAAAATTTTAACCAAAAAAATCTTCTCGAGACTCACCTTGCTGACACCTGTCCCCGAAGTAGCCCTGCAGACAGGTACAGTTAAAAGACGCTGGTTCCGGCTGGGTGCACAGACCTCCATTCTGACATGGCGAGGACGCACACTCATCTATCTCTGTAATTCAATAGGTTTTCTTTTCGTTAATTATATACGATACTGACACATGCACAGCCTGACGATGACCCTACGAGTAATTCATCGGGTCACTGCTTAAAGCCCCACTCCGCCTCACATGAGGTTTTCAGAACGATGGAATCTTTCACAAAATAAGCAATTCTAAGCTTATGGAACACACTTGCAATAGCATTTAACAGCATTAAATGACACAGTTCGCTTGGAAGGCTGTTTAGCATATTATGTGTCAACCACACACCCGTTCTCGTGGTTTATTTAACCCCCGAGCCATCGGGGCCCCGTGTAGGTCTAGCGCCATAACGAGGCTTCCGATTTCTGTGGGTAGAAGTCCGTTTGTCCACGCAAAAATAAATTCTTTGAAAAATGCTCGTTCTTTATGGGTGTTTTCCAGGGGTAAGTGTTTGAACAAAAGGGTAGTTGTACTGTGTGTAAAAGCCTGATAGTGTCTGTGGCCAGAAACTGATGGTTTACCGGAGGCTGAGTGGGCCTTTAAGAGACCAAAGCCACCGAGACAAACTTCATTCCGTCAGAAATCTTTCTTATTGTACGTGGTATAGTGACAGAACGTTAACATAAACCATTATTTGCAATGTGAGTGACGGATATAGTGAGTGAACGAGTAAGTACGTTTGGTAGCGGGCTCCCACACTGACCTTGAGAACAGTCGGAGCCCTGAAAGCCAGTTCTGCACGTGCAGGAGTAGGTGCCGGGCAGTTCCTGTTGGCACGTTCCGTTGTTTGTACAGGGCTCAGACGCACACTCGTCGACGTCTGAAAACAACTCCATTTTAAAATAAACACCATTTATGCATACAAAACATCGGTTAAGTTATACGCGTAGCAGACCATACATAAGCACTGACTTGCCGGTGTTAGCACATAGGTCAGACGTACATAACGTTAATCAGTATCTGAATGAATTCAACGCCATTTTGTAAATAAACAGCATTTTACAGTGGTACCTGTGATGTAAGGCCTCTCCGTTGAGCGGACACCTCCCTTGAGAGGATAACGTTGTCCCTTTCTCAATTATGTATACCTGTCACGACAGGCCACCTGCAATTTACGGGCACATTTAGTCTCAATGGTGTCCTTTCACCACAGGTACCACTGTATAACAGACCACACCATTTAATAACAAACAACAAGGTTTGCCATTTTACAACATATAATTCTCCAAACATCTCACCGACTTCGAGTCATAAATAAGCGTCGCCAGTATGTGCCAGCGGCTCACAGAAACGCTGGAAAGGCCCAAGATTCTGCTGTGAGCACTAGCCACCATGCTGGGTATTAGTAACCAAATCTGCTAGAAAAAACACTTTAAAACCCGGATTTTGAAACGTTGTCTTGACGACAAACCTCACACGGAGCTTATTCTTCCACTCCACAAGCGTTGCCAGTATAGTCATATGCCAGGCTCACAGACACACTGGGAAGGCCCCAGATTCGGATGTGAGCACAGTCCGCCAGAGAAAAAAAACCATCTGAATTTCGGTAGATTGTCTTGTCTAATTCTCAATGAACCAAATCCACTCACCCACTTCACAAGCGACGCCAGTATAGCCAGGCTCACAGGCACACTGGAAGGACCCTAGGCTGGGCTGCGAGCACTGGCCATCATTTTGGCAAGGCTGACTCTGACACTCATTGATGTCAACGCCACAGTACAAGCCAGTAGTGCCCACGGGACAGGAACAACTGTAGCTGCCTCCTTCAAGCGAGTTGCACGTGCCTCCGTTACGACAGGGCTGTGACAGGCAGGGGTCTGTCTCCGTCTCGCAGAATGTGCCGCGAAAACCTATGAGGAAAGAGACAAATAGGGTGAAAGACACAGTGACAAGCTGTTGATCCCTCGCAGAAGTGTTCACCACAATGATTATGCTTGGGACAGGCTCTTCAGACGGCTTTGCCTCACCGGCGGTGCCCATTCCTGAACTGACAAACAATAGACTCGGTGATCAATAGAAGGTTAGCAAAGGGCCACCTGTTGCAAGAAAAAGAGCCAGGAGACAAATCAGAAACATTACCTCTTGTTGTCAATGAGCCGAAATAGGTGACAGGACCCGAAGATGTGCTTCCGGACGCACCCCCCCCCCCTCCTCCTTAAAAGATTTTAACTTTTTAAAGGGGATCAAGATTCAGTTTTATCAAAATTTAAAGTAACAAGACAGTGTGCGAACAAAATTAGCCTTTCAGAACCTTTTTCGCTTTACTGTGATATACATAAATGTAAATACAATGTAGCTTTTAACACAGAGACCACCGTGTAAACTGAGAGAGGAAACACAATTGAATAAGTCCCGAATAGCCACCAAATAGGTTGAAGGGACTTGAAAATCCAACAACCAAGCAACCAACCCCAAGAGGTACACCGGTCCAAGATCAGTGTAGTGTGCCAGGACTTACTTGTGGTGCAGTTGCAGAGGAAGGAGCCCGGGAAGGGCTGGGTGCAGACGCCGCCATTCTGGCACGTGACCGTGGCACACTCGTCAATGTCCTCGGTGCACGTGTCACCCGTGAAGCCTAGTGCGCATGCGCAAGAAAACGTGCCCGGCGCCCCCTGTGAGCACGTGCCTCGGTTCTGGCACGGTCTGGCGGCACACTCGTCTATGTCGCGCTCACACTGTCTGCCTGCGTAACTATAGATGTGGAAAGGCACAATTTGACAATCAGTTCAACCTAATGTGAAAAGGCACAGTTTAATTAGCAATCTGTTGAACCTAATGTGAAAAGGCACAGCCTAATTAGCAATCTGTTGAACCTTTAAGTAATTGTGTTGACAGACAACGCTAAAACGGGACAAGTAGCCCAGATGGCCAGGGTGTTAAAAAGCAACTAATAATGTATGTAGCACTCCGGACCCTGAGTTCTTTTTGTGACAGCACTTCGATAAAATCCGTTATTAAAGCTCCCCAGCCATGGCATCATATTAGTCAATGCGATCTTCTACAGCTTGGGCAAACTGCCAGCATGTCCAATTAAGTTTTCGCGCCTGCACGACGTGACAGAGAAAGCTGATGACGCTATTCCCATCATATGAACCGGCTATAAAGCCTGATATTAATTGGGTGAAGTCGACTTCGCGAAGTGAACTTCACGAAGCTCGCTACACAAAACTTTGTCATTGGATTTTCCATAAAAAGTCTTCGCGAAGTCAACTTCGGGCTTAACTTTAGGTTTTCCAGACCGCTTGTATACCTTCTGTATGGACTCGAATGAGCTATCTATTGTTCAATTCATAGTACGTACGTAGCACTGGTCTGATGTATGTGACACACTTACCCAGGCGCACAGTCACAGCGGAAAGTACCAGGGTCAGGGTCGCTGTATGTAAAACACTTACCCAGGTGCACAGTCACAGCGGAAAGTACCAGGGTCAGAGTCGCTGTATGTAAAACACTTACCCAGGCGCACAGTCACAGCGGAAAGTACCAGGGTCAGGGTCGCTGTATGTAAAACACTTACCCAGGTGCACAGTCACAGCGGAAAGTGCCAGGGTCGGGCTCGCTGCACGTGCCGCCGTTTCTGCAGGGCTGAGAGGCACACTCCTTGATGTCCTCCTCACAGTTGCGACCTGGTAAACACAACATCGTCAACAATGATCGATTATTTTCACACAGTAACAGCAGCTTTTTGTCGGTCTTTTGGACTGTCTTCTGTCTGTCTGTCTGTCTATCTGTCATATATATGATTACGGGCTCGGCAACACCCAGGCCTAGTAACCCATAGCAACCATTCCTAGCAACCACAATCCCTTTTGACTGAATGATATCAACCAAGCATACTGTGAAAATCTGATGACTTGCACCATGAAAAAAAGCCTTTTGTTTGTGTGACAGGGGAGGCTACCGCTTCTTTCACAGCAGACTCTGCACCCGAGTTGTTGGCCTTTAAGTCAACACCGGTGGATTGTGGAATTCTGTTTGTGATGGGGTCTGGTGGTTTCCGATTGTCTGTATGTTCATGGAAACCTTCGGGTTTGCATAACAGTTTTTATAGGACTAAGAAATTAGCCCTAACATTTTCAATCCTGTTTGATTGCACTTCGCCTTCCGAGGTGATCGTAGTGTTACGGCACTCGGTTACATCTGGCGCTGCGAGCAGGATGGGACTCGGCATGATAATTATGTTCAGGTAATGGCATAATATACTGTTCAAAAAAAGAAACGCATAGTTGCTACTTGCCAAATTTGTTTTATTTTTCGAAAAAATTAACAGAAAATCCAATATTTAGATTATTTGTTTGAAATTTGGTATGGACACAGTTGAATGCACACACAGTTCATTTGCATCTTCAAATCAATCAGTCAATCAATACGATTGGGTGCCGAGGCTGTCAAGTCAGTAGGGGGTGTGACTGCCTTGAGCAGCAACAACTGCCCGGCACCTTCTGGGCATGGACTGGATCAGATGCCGGATATCTTGCTGTGGGATGGTGTCCCACTCCTCCTGAAGTGCCTGCAATAGATCGCGGTGATTTGCCGGCGCTTCTTCTCGCCTGCGCACACGTCTGTCCAATTCATCCCAGAGGTGTTCTATCGGGTTCATGTCTGGCGACATGGATGGCCAGGGAAGCACCTGGACATGGTGGTCGGTGAGGAACTGGGTGGTGAGTCGTGCTGTGTGCGGGCGAGCGTTGTCCTGCTGGAATATGGCATCCTGGTCAGCCAGAAGAGGAAGGGCGTGTGAGCGCAGAATTTCCTCCACGTATCGCTGGGCAGTTATGCGCCCTTGGACGTGTACCAGGGTGCTCCTTCCAGCGGTATTGATCGCCCCCCACACCATGACGCCTCCACCACCATGAACGGGTGCCTCATCCACACAGTTGGGCGCGTAACGTTCGTTTACTCTCCGGTAGACCCTCCTCCGACCATCATGTCGCTGGAGCAGGAAGTAGGACTCGTCGCTGAACCACACGTGTCTCCAGTGATTCCGGACGGTCCAGCGAAGGTGCTGGTTGCCCCACTGCACTCGGTTCTGGCGATGGCGGCGGGTGAGGACAGCTCCTCTGTGAGGTCTGCGAGCTCTCTAACCAGCTTCATGCAGGCGGTTCCGCACGGTCTGGTCCGATAATCGGTGTGGCCCGGGGAGAGCCTGGACAGAAGATGAGGCCGACAGGAAACGATTCCGGAGGTGGCGGAGCCGTATGAAGCGGTCGTGAGCAGCAGTTGTCGCCCTTGGTCTTCCCGCTCGTGGCAAGTCAGCAACGGAGCCAGTGGCTTGAAACCTGACCCACAGTCTACTGATGGTGCTCTGGGACACGTGGAAGTGCCTGGCGATTGCACTTTGACTTTGGCCTGCTTGTAAACGACCCAATGCAATTTGGCGGTCTTCTCTGCTCAATCGGGCCATCTTTCGTCGCTGAATTGTCGTCTGATTTCTTTGTGGCGAACAATCCGCTTTTATGGGTTTTGGAAGACATGGTGAGAGCTCAATATTCCCCGAGTTTCACGAGATTACACTGAAGCATGACGAGTGGTCATGCCAAATGAGCAATTTTGACATTGTAGCCACTGATAACGCATGCGTCACGTGCAGAGCTCACTTGTGGCAATGGACGAAAGGTCGACGACCAGATAAACATTTTCTGCAGTTTGGTGGATATCCTTGTAGCCATATAACTAAATTAACCAAATATTACAAGCTATGCGTTTCTTTTTTTGAACAGTATATGACCTTACTGAACATTTTTCGTGCTGTTCCCATTCTGCGAACTTGGGATGGACAGTGGTCCCCCGGTTCGGAACTTCGGGACGAAGTTCATTCAAACGGGGGCGATTGTGACAGGGGAGGCTACCGCTTCTTTCACAGCAGACTCTGCACCCGAGTTGTTGGCCTTTAAGTCAACACCGGTGGATTGTGGAATTCTGTTTGTGATGGGGTCTGGTGGTTTCCGATTGTCTGTATGTTCATGGAAACCTTCGGGTTTGCATAACAGTTTTTATATGGCTAAGAAATTAGCCCTAACATTTTCAATCCTGTTTGATTGCACTTCGCCTCCCGAGGTGATCGTAGTGTTACGGCACTCGGTTACATCTGAATCATCGACTGACAAGATTTTAAAGATTAAAGAACACTACCTCAGCCTTTCACTAATCCCTGGCTTCCAACATAACGCGTCACGAAATTAGTCTTACACAGGAACAACTCTTTTGTTGCCCAATTCTACAACAGATTTGGAAGAATTTTGTTCAAACGATTTTTTCAAATATTTACCAACATACAATGAAATGCCACATACACGTAATCATTACAATAGAGCACAAGAAACTAAGTTCATAGGCAAGCGATGGCCATTCAAAATCACAAGAAACTAAGTTCATAGGCAAGCGATGGCCATTCAAAAGCACAAGAAACTAAGTTCATAGGCAAGCGATGGCCATTCAAAAGCACAAGAAACTAAGTTCATAGGCAAGCGATGGCCATTCAAAAGCACAAGAAACTAAGTTCATAGGCAAGCGATGGCCATTCAAAAGCACAAGAAACTAAGTTCATAGGCAAGCGATGGCCATTCTTCTTCTTCTTCTTCTTCTTCTTCTGCGTTCATGGGCTGAAACTCCCACGTACACTCGGGTTTTTGCACGAGTGGAAGTTTACGTGTATGACCGTTTTTACCCCGCCATTAAGGCAGCCATACGCCGCTTTCGGAGGAGATGGCCATTCAAAAGCACAAGAAACTAAGTTCATAGGCAAGCGATGGCCATTCAAAAGCACAAGAAACTAAGTTCATAGGCAAGCGATGGCCATTCAAAAGCACAAGAAACTAAGTTCATAGGCAAGCGATGGCCATTCAAAAGCACAAGAAACTAAGTTCATAGGCAAGCGATGGCCATTCAAAAGCATAAAGGAATTCGAGATGTTGGGAAATAACTCTGTCGGGTTTGTATGTGTTGCTTTTATCAAGTTGAGGCAAACTTTCCCACGTGACGTTATAGGCCAGTCACTAGTGGAGGGTGTGTCTGAAACACGTTCACAGGGCGCATGTGTCAAAATTTGCCTCAACAAAAGCAAGAGTATTTACTCTTTCACAACCCAAACAAAACCGACAGAGTGATTTCCGGAGTTTGTCAATTACACAAACAAGTCGCGCTAGACGATGTTAAAACATTCTGTCAAATCTTCACTAAACGGAAAAAGACGACACCAACCTCTGAAGCCGCCCGGACAGACACACTGATACGTCCCGGGCCGGTTAGAGTTGCACTGGCCGTTGTTGAGGCACGGTCTGTCCTTGCACAGGTCCAACGCCCCGTCGCACGTGGGGCCCGTAAACCCAGGTCGGCAGGCACAGTTAAACGTGCCAGGCTGCACGCCGTTACTGCACGTTCCCTCGTTCAGACAGGGGAAGGAAGAGCACTCGTCAATGTCGTCCTGACAGCGGTCGCCGGTGAAACCGAGAGCGCAGATACAGCGGTACGTGCCTGGAGCAGACTGCTGGCATGTGGCTGCGTTCTGGCAGGGCCCTGAGGCACACTCGTCTATGTCTTCCTCGCACCGGCTGCCCGTGAAACCTGACGACAAAAGGGAAAAACCCTCTTCTTGAATAGCATAAGTTCATTAAACAGAAGGTCGGCTTGCGACAATAATAAAGGTGACTCTGTTCAGGCCGTATGACGTCAGTAACACATGAAATGTAGATATGTCATTTACACAGTGTGACGTCAGATACTTTAATGTTATGACGTCATAGGAGCAGGATGAGGTTACTCAGAGTCACCAGTCCCACTAAGAAAGCACCGTCGTTCTGACAGTACTGACTGGGAACAGAACTTCTGAGATCAATTCCATAATTAGACGTCCTTCTCTTGTCACCGTCATCTCACCTACCCTACGGGGCAGGTTCGCTTTAAAATTCCATGCTGAGCTCATCGTAATAGAGAAGATTCCAATGATAACACTGAGACATTAGTACATTTATTATTACGTCAATTTCACATTATGACATCATCTGATGACGTCAATACTACATCACAAGGTTTAATAAACAGTATGAAGTTACGTAAACGCTATGACGTATTAGGGACTTGATGACATCACTCATGGTCGAGTCACTTACCAACAGGGCATGTGCATTGGAAGGAGCCCGGCTGGCCGTTAGAGCATGTCCCGTCGTTCTGACAGGGTTGGGACAGACACTCGTCTACGTCTTCGTCACAGTTGGTGCCCGTGAAGCCGGGGCTGCAGTTACACCTGTATGTGCCACGCCCCAGTTCCTCGCAGGTTCCGCTCAGACAGGGGTTGAAAGGTGAGCAGCCAACGTTTTCTAACTGACAGTTGTTTCCTTCGTAACCCTGAGAAAGGAAAATCATACCAACCGGTGAGAATAGCTGCTACATACGTTGGCTCACATGTTCTGTACTTCCTCTTCGATGCCTTGACGGCGATTTTTACAAATGTATGCTAGCGGAAAAAAGAGACACAAATTCCTTGGTTAACTTTGTACTGATGTATTGTCCA
>NC_090261.1:51371045-51427864 GCF_037325665.1 Littorina saxatilis | reverse complement strand
GACACGTGGAAGTGCCTGGCGATTGCACTTTGACTTTGGCCTGCTTGTAAACGACCCAATGCAATTTGGCGGTCTTCTCTGCTCAATCGGGCCATCTTTCGTCGCTGAATTGTCGTCTGATTTCTTTGTGGCGAACAATCCGCTTTTATGGGTTTTGGAAGACATGGTGAGAGCTCAATATTCCCCGAGTTTCACGAGATTACACTGAAGCATGACGAGTGGTCATGCCAAATGAGCAATTTTGACATTGTAGCCACTGATAACGCATGCGTCACGTGCAGAGCTCACTTGTGGCAATGGACGAAAGGTCGACGACCAGATAAACATTTTCTGCAGTTTGGTGGATATCCTTGTAGCCATATAACTAAATTAACCAAATATTACAAGCTATGCGTTTCTTTTTTTGAACAGTATATGACCACTGAACATTTTTTGTGCTGTTCCCATTCTGCGAACTTGGGATGGACAGTGGTCCCCCGGTTCGGAACTTCGGGACGAAGTTCATTCAAACGGGGGCGATTGTGACAGGGGAAGCTACCGCTCCTTTCACAGCAGACTCTGCACCCGAGTTGTTGGCCTTTAAGTCAACACCGGTGGATTGTGGAATTCTGTTTGTGATGGGGTCTGGTGGTTTCCGATTGTCTGTATGTTCATGGAAACCTTCGGGTTTGCATAACAGTTTTTTCTTAGCCCTAACATTTTCAATCCTGTTTGATTGCACTTCGCCTCCCGAGGTGATCGTAGTGTTACGGCACTCGGTTACATCTGAATCATCGACTGACAAGATTTTAAAGATTAAAGAACACTACCTCAGCCTTTCACTAATCCCTGGCTTCCAACATAACGCGTCACGAAGTTAGTCTTACACAGGAACAACTCTTTTGTTGCCCAATTCTACAACAGATTTGGAAGAATTTTGGTTTAAACGATTTTTTCAAATATTTACCAACATACAATGAAATGCCGCATACACGTAATCATTACAATAGAGCACAAGAAACTAAGTTCATAGGCAAGCGATGGCCATTCAAAAGCACAAGAAACTAAGTTCATAGGCAAGCGATGGCCATTCAAAAGCACAAGAAACTAAGTTCATAGGCAAGCGATGGCCATTCAAAAGCACAAGAAACTAAGTTCATAGGCAAGCGATGGCCATTCAAAAGCACAAGAAACTAAGTTCATAGGCAAGCGATGGCCATTCAAAAGCACAAGAAACTAAGTTCATAGGCAAGCGATGGCCATTCAAAAGCATAAAGGAAGATGTTGGGAAATAACTCTGTCGGGTTTGTATGTGTTGCTTTTATCAAGTTGAGGCAAACTTTCCCACGTGACGTTATAGGCCAGTCACTAGTGGAGGGTGTGTCTGAAACACGTTCACAGGGCGCATGTGTCAAAATTTGCCTCAACAAAAGCAAGAGTATTTACTCTTTCACAACCCAAACAAAACCGACAGAGTGATTTCCGGAGTTTGTCAATTACACAAACAAGTCGCGCTAGACGATGTTAAAACATTCTGTCAAATCTTCACTAAACGGAAAAAGACGACACCAACCTCTGAAGCCGCCCGGACAGACACACTGATACGTCCCGGGCCGGTTAGAGTTGCACTGGCCGTTGTTGAGGCACGGTCTGTCCTTGCACAGGTCCAACGCCCCGTCGCACGTGGGGCCCGTAAACCCAGGTCGGCAGGCACAGTTAAACGTGCCAGGCTGCACGCCGTTACTGCACGTTCCCTCGTTCAGACAGGGGAAGGAAGAGCACTCGTCAATGTCGTCCTGACAGCGGTCGCCGGTGAAACCGAGAGCGCAGATACAGCGGTACGTGCCTGGAGCAGACTGCTGGCATGTGGCTGCGTTCTGGCAGGGCCCTGAGGCACACTCGTCTATGTCTTCCTCGCACCGGCTGCCCGTGAAACCTGACGACAAAAGGGAAAAACCCTCTTCTTGAATAGCAGAAGTTCATTAAACAGAAGGTTGGCTTGCGACAATAATAAAGGTGACTCTATTCAGGCCGTATGACGTCAGTAACACATGAAACATGTAGATATGTCATTTACACAGTGTGACGTCAGATACTTTAATGTTATGACGTCATAGGAGCAGGATGAGGTTACTCAGAGTCACCAGTCCCACTAAGAAAGCACCGTCGTTCTGACAGTACTGACTGGGAACAGAACTTCTGAGATCAATTCCATAATTAGACGTCCTTCTCTTGTCACCGTCATTTCACCTACCCTACGGGGCAGGTTCGCTTTAAAATTCCATGCTGAGCTCATCGTAATAGAGAAGATTCCAATGATAACACTGAGACATTAGTACATTTATTATTACGTCAATTTCACATTATGACATCATCTGATGACGTCAATACTACATCACAAGGTTTAATAAACAGTATGAAGTTACGTAAACGCTATGACGTATTAGGGACTTGATGACATCACTCATGGTCGAGTCACTTACCAACAGGGCATGTGCATTGGAAGGAGCCCGGCTGGCCGTTAGAGCATGTCCCGTCGTTCTGACAGGGTTGGGACAGACACTCGTCTACGTCTTCGTCACAGTTGGTGCCCGTGAAGCCGGGGCTGCAGTTACACCTGTATGTGCCACGCCCCAGTTCCTCGCAGGTTCCGCTCAGACAGGGGTTGAAAGGTGAGCAGCCAACGTTTTCTAACTGACAGTTGTTTCCTTCGTAACCCTGAGAAAGGAAAATCATACCAACCGGTGAGAATAGCTGCTACATACGTTGGCTCACATGTTCTGTACTTCCTCTTCGATGCCTTGACGGCGATTTTTACAAATGTATGCTAGCGGAAAAAAGAGACACAAATTCCTTGGTTAACTTTGTACTGATGTATTGTCCAATGCTGCCCCTGAGACACACACACACACACACGCACACACGCGCACACACGCACGCACGCACACACACATATATATATTCACACATTTGCATGAGCCTTTCTCCATCCCCTACCCCACCCCCACCCCCTCCCCTAGCCCCGACCACGCCCCTTATACGGAGTGTACATGTACATGTGGTGTCCAGCTTTTTGTGAAAGCAATCAAAGTATATTATACCTGTGGACACAGACAAAGAAACTGTCCCGGGCCACTCTCCTGACACTGCCCGCCGTTCTGACAGGGCTCAGTCGCACACTCGTTGATGTCTTCACCACAGCTCTCACCTGTACCCGCCGATGACGACAACGTCAGTTACAAATTCAATCAAAAGAATTAACGAAACTACGGAGTGTTGTCAGAGACTGTTGAGCACTCTGGTGTTGCAAACACAAAGCAGAGAGTAAGGTACGGGTGACTGTACCAAGTTGGTGGAGTGCTTTCTGCACAGGCGTAAGGCCAAACAAAAATATATGTTGGATTAGGGTAACATGACCCAAATAAATAGGGTCGGTAGATAGGCTTTTAATTTTTTTATTTTTTTTTTATTTTTAGTATCGGTATTGTTCGCAAAATGTGCCAGAGGTTGGTTTTATTTGTGTTTTTTTGAGAAATGAAAAAAAGTTTTAAGGTCGGCGTAAAAAAAAGATTGGGTCGGTCGGGTGACCCTACACCAACATATATTTGTGTTTGGCCTAACGGTAAGCGGATGCTGTTTATTGATGGACAGCCACCAATTGTCGTAGGATGAAACTGTACATTGTGTTCAACACTTAGGAAAAAAACAGAGCTAGTAGACCGGCTGCGCTTCTGGTCCAAGGGTCCAAGTAAACAAATACGCGAAAGAAAAAGAAGTAAATTCTGCATGCCACAACCTGCAACCCTCCCCCAGACACATATATTCGTAAATAACAAAATCCCTCAGTGGACATAAATTTAGACTACGACTTGAAGTCGAATTCCAATGTATAGGGCCTATGTCATTCTGACATTCATCATGTGAATAAACGCCGGGTGGGATATATAAACGTACCCGTAAATCCGGGTGGACAGATGCAGATGTAGGTGCCGGGTACCCCTTGCTGGCAAGTTCCCTCGTTCTGACAGGGGCTGAGGGCCAGACACTCGTTGATGTCAGTCTCACAGTCCAGGCCAGCAAAACCATTTGCGCACGTGCACTCGTACGTTCCCGGCGATCCTTGGTTGCACGTGCCTCCGTTCTGACATGGGTTGACCGCACACTCGTCTATATCTGAAAACAAATATTTTCATTTTTTCAAATTTTTTTTTAATTCTCTTTTATCCAATTGCTTCAGTGCTTGGAAATGCGTGTCGGTTATCCACAGCGCGCGGAGACTCAGACTACAAAGACTACACTGACAGTATAACAGACCGATACTGTACTGGACCCCAGTTAATCAGTTCAAAATGACAGGGACGCCGGTATTAGTGTCCGATCTCGTCTCAGACTACAAAGGCTACCAAGCGCAACTGAGAAATGTAACACTGGTCCCCAGTAAACCCAAAGCGTCGAACACAGATATAATGTCCGATCTTGTCTCAGACTACAAAGACGTGACAGTACGATTAACTGACCGATACTGCACTGGACCCCTGTCCAGCCAAAGCGACAGGCGCAGCGGTAATGTCCGATCTCGTCTCGGCATATACCGTTCTTGCAGGGGTTGCTGGCACACTCGTCAATACCTGCAGGACACAAATGTCAAATGTAAAAGCAGGATTTGTTTACAGCGACACACTATATTTGAATTCCTTATATTCAAAAACAGATCTATTGTTTCCTTCTATAAATATTTCAGTGCCACTTCGGATAACTCGTGGACGTACACGCACCCGAACCAACACGCAATGATACGCCCACGCACGTAAACACGCACGCAAGCACGCACGCACTCACGCAACACGCACACACGCACACACTGAAACGCAAGCACGAATGCACACACACACACACACACACACACACACACACACACACACACACACACACACACACAAACACACACATACTAAATTTAAAGAAGATGCTTCACATATCAATATGAAATATGCTAACAAAAATCCAAGTAACTTATTTTTAGAAGACGAAGTTCAAGTTCGTCTTGGCAAATTTGTTACGGATTGTTTTAGCATTGTATAATGCATTATTTGTTGTTTGTTGTGTCAATAACTTTACTGGTTCATGACAATAAACATTATTCTATTCTATATTCTATTCTATTCTATTCTATTCACCCACACAGACAATCACACACACACACACACACACACACACACACACACACACACACACACACACACACACACACACACACACACACACACACGCACGCACGCACGCACTGACCTTCCTCGCAGTACTGTCCAGTGTAGCCAGGGTTACAGGAACAGGTGTAGGTGTCCACAGTGAACAGTTGGCACGTGCCTCCGTTCTTGCACGGCGCGCTGTTACAAGGGTCTGTGAAACAACATTATACGCATAACCAGAAGTACATTATAAGTAGAAGCAGACTATAGCTACGACCATTAAGCCTACATGCAGTCGACTCGCGGTGATACAATCGGCCATTGGGCTTTTCCAAAGAGCGGATGTTTCTAAGAATAGAATTTGAAATTCTGGAATATCGTTCACTGGAAGTACTCGATAGTTACGTAACCCTTTAATAAATTCGATTTTCAATTCATCACTCAAACCCTTTGGAATGAATTAATACCTGTTATAACACAATAAGATATTATGTACAACTGTAGTACACTTCAGACTGTGCCGTGTCCTTTGTTTCTCATGGATCAAGAGTGTTTTCTTTTAAACAATATTTGTGTGTTCCAGGGCTGGATCCATGGGGGTGGGTTGAGGGGGGGTGGGGGTGAGATCTTGGGTTTCGGAAGCCCCCACCCTGTCCCGGCAAACGGTACCTTTTTACTAAAGAAGAGACCGAAAATATCCCTTAATGTTAAATTTTGACAGCAAACACCCCAACCCCCTCACCCCCCCCCCCCCCCACCGTCCCCACCGCCTGGCCGGCCCTTGTACCCTTGCTTCATTTTGAAAGCCCCTCCCTCTCATGTATCCATTTATATTCATCTAAATCTTGGACTTCCATAGCTTAAACTATGACGACTGCATTGTGAAAAGGGGGAAAACTGGATCACACGGGTTCACGATGGCTCAGGGGTAAGATAAACCACGCAAAAATAAATTCTGTGAAAATTGTTCGCTCTTTACGGAGGGCACCTAGGATGTTCTCAATTGGTGAGTGTTTAAATGAAAGGGTGTTTGTACTGTGTGTAAAAGCCTGACCGTATCTGTGATGGTTTACGGGAGGCTTACTCTGCCTTTAAGCCTATCCACCAAAAAATCACCAGATGAAAAAGGTGACTCACTGAAAAAGACTGTTGCATTTGTTGCTTGCCTTCTCATCCGCTCCAGTTCCTCCTCCTCCTCCTCCTCCTCTGTTTCTGTGCGGGAAGAAATGCAGTTCTTTAGTCCAAGATCGACTGTTATACTACCGAAAACAACATACATTTAGAGAGACAGGGAGACAGACAGATATACAGCCAGCCAGCCAGCCAGCCAGCCAACCAGCGAGACACTCACTCACTCACTCACTCTCATAAGCACACACAAACAAAACACACACACAAAGCACACACTCAAACACACAACACATTCTTTTCCAAAGCTCACGTAGCTATGTGTGTATGAGGGGGGGGGGGGGGTGGCGGCGGGTGAGTGATTGTTTGGACACATGCAGATCCGGCGTGAAGTCTTTGATGTTGGATCCTTGGCGTCTGGAGTTTGCCAGATCCAATGATAAGTGAAGGGGCCTCCCACCACAGGTACCGCTGTATATGTTAATCAACCTACCTGAGGTGTCTCTCTGATAGCGGTAGGCAGCGTACAGGGAAGGGACGGCTCTGGGAGACCTGTCTCTCCCTGTCTCCTCTGAGTCCTTGTCTTCAACCTCGTGACGGTTCTCTTTCAGGTCCTTGTCATCGGGCAACACTGGAACAATTGTAGAGGGAACAAAGTGGTGATGTCGTTTATGACAAAAACACATAAACGCCAATGTTAGTCATTGTCTGACAGGCACACATACATGCACACAAGCAAGCACGCACGCATACACGCACGCTTGCACGCGCGCACGCACACGCACACACGCACGCACGCACACACACACACACACGCACGCACGCACGCACGCACGCACACACCGGCGCACGCACGCACGCACGCAAAACACACACACACTGACACACACACACACATACACACACACTGACGCACACACACACACACACACACACACACACACACACACACACACACGCACACACACTTCTGATCAAAGGACAGCTATCAGCAATGCATCCGGAACACCAAAAGCAGGATACTCACCCTCGGGCGTAAGACAGTTGGAACCTGTCCAACCCTGATGGCAGACACGGGTACCATTGCCGTCGCAGTGGTACTTTGCATTGGGTACACAGAGCGCGTCGCACTGCTTGCCGAAATACTGCGCTGAACACTTCACCTGTCAACAAAGCGCATGTTTGAGATCTCAACATTCACAGGAACCGGCCAGCATCATGAAGGCAGTCCTCATATATTTCCTCCGCTGCCTGCACTTTCCAAACCCAAATATTAATTAGGGTGAGGTATCCACTGAAAGATGGTCTTACTGGAAACAGCCGAGAAGAAACACAGGTGCTTCAGTACGTTCCGAATTAGAAGGGAACCCTGTTCGCTTTAGTAAGAGGCTGCTGCCGGGTGGGCCGAGAAAGACCTCGATAGCCAATGTAAAAGCGGAGACAGGCCTCAGCATTGTAAAATCTCCTGGAGATACGAGCACTTCGACGACAGGATTACAGCTAGAGCAGTCACAAATGCTTCACCCGGTGACCCCCCCCCCCCTCCCACTCGATCCCACCCACACCCCTTACCGCAGCCCAACGACACCCATCCTCCATGTAAAGGGACTACATCGAATTCATCACCCTGGAACGCCGAAGAAGAAGATGAAGAAGAATTCATCACCTAATTTACTTGCGTTTTCCGAAAAAGTCAAATATCCCCTGTATTGCCTTATCGAATTAGCCTGACCTCACCTGAACTGTCACGAGAACGTCCTTGTCTTCACAGTCGGGGAGTGGCTGGGGTGAGACCCATTTTCCAATGGTTGTTACACCGTCGGTTGCACGTGCCGACTCTACTGATGCAGAGAGTGTCATTGGTCGTGACGTTTCGTCGTGTCCTACTCTGGAAATGCTCACATTTAGCTTGAGATCCTTTGTCTGCAAAGAAAACAAAATATTGTGGTGGTTTTTTGGGGAGTGGACGCTTTCAGCATGGGTTATTCGTCGAGCTAGTTTCTTTTCTACACATATGCTTGTCTGTCTGTTAGTCTGTGTGTATCTGCCTGCCCCCCCCCCCCCTTCTCTCTCTCTCTCTCTCTCTCTCTCTCTCTCTCTCTCTCTTTCTCTCTCTCTCTCTCTCTCTCTCTCTCTCTCTCTTTCTCTCTCTCTCTCTCTCTCTCTCAGTCACCCATGCAGTTTGTATAAGAGCTGAACATTATTTTAAAGACATTTCATGTTTGCCTTTGCAAGTTACCCGTGACGCCAACTGGTGAATAATACATGTGAGCAACCTACCGGCATGGCACCCGAGACAATTAAGGCGTAAACGTGCAATTTGTTTGTCGAGTCACCCTGGGGAGATCCCTCGTCCTCTGAAAACAAAAGAAAACAAAAACAGAGATGTAAAACAATTTCAGTCACACAAAAAAGGAGAAAAAAGAGAGAAGAAAGGGTTTGAAGCAGCCTGCACGCAACTGGGGTCCAACATTTTTTTTTTTAAAGACATCTTTTTCTTTCTTTTTAATTACAGTCCAACCATTTGTATGGAGGATGATGGCAAGAACTGCGACAAACGTCCGTCGTGTTTTTTGTTTGTTCTTTTAAATTCAGCAGAGCAAGCTTGAAAGTGTTTCGCTTGTTTTGCTACAACTGATGATACCATTATTTCTTGGCATTGTATGCTAAACTTACAAATAAACTCTTATGTAAACCAACTGTGAGAAAGTCAGCAACAAAAATCATCGATTCACTAACGACAAATGATCCAAAAGGACAAGAACAATCATGAAAACTTTTCAAAATGGAAACAATGATTTGGAGAATTATAAAAATGACGACGGATGCACACAATAGTGACGATATTGGCGAATTCATGTGACTCGACTCGGACAAGAAGGAAAATGTTAACAAAATAAGCAAAACGTCAAAGGTTAGAAATTAAATAAATAAATGAAAAAGTTCAAGTGTACTGTGTGCGTGCGTGCGTCAGTCTCTTGTGTGATTGTGTAACCTTTTCAGTGTGTCATTCATTGTTCTGTTTTGTTTCCTTTCCTTGCATCTAAATAATGCAAAAACAGAGGTATCTAAAAACCACACTTATTGGTCAAAAGGCAAAAGCAAACGATTATACAAGCAAACACAAAAAAAGCAAACAGAACACATACACACGCCCAAACACACACACACACACACACACACACACACACACACACACACACACACACTCACACACACACACACACACACACACACACACACACATAACCTATCCCGTCGCAGCCCCCCCCCCCTCACCCCCCACCCCCCCACCCCCCACAACCCAATGCACACAAAAAGGGCAAAATAACTTTGAACAGGTGAAACTTTTCACAACTAACGCTGTCGGAATGCCAGGCACGTACGCTGTCCAGTGTGTGTTTACAGCCCCCAGAAGGGCCTCAAAGTGCGACGCATGAGGCACACCGAGACTAGTGTTTAACTTGGGTTTGGATTCAGGACCTGCCAAGATTACCGATCTACACCAGTCCTGTCTGCCACTCGGTCCAACATTTCTGCCTCTTGTCTCCCTTTTTTATAACCCAAAACGACTGCATCAAATTATGCGTCATTATTTGTCATGTCTAATTGGCTGACTGTTAGCAGATGATAACGGACATGACGACATGCATGTCGACATCAGGCATCGGCAGGCAAATGTTGATATATTTTTTCGTGAGACTTGTCTGGTATCATTTGTTCACAGTCAGCACATTACAAAATAACAGTTTTATTACAAAACAGAATACACCCATTTATACTGTATCAGGCGGGGCCCAAGGACTGTTATGCCGGGGTGGAAGTACTAGATAAGCGCCTACTTCCCAAGAAATGCTCCATATGGCTTCGTGTCTCCAAACACCTCTGACAGTCAAATCCAACTCCTGGCCTTCACGTGGCGGGCCCTGTCTTCAACTAATAGGAGAAGGGATGCAGGCGGGTCCCTGGCGCCTTAAAACCAGCTGCTTCGGGCAGATGGGGCTCGCCAACCTTGGATGGTCGCTCATCTAGGAGAAGGACAACTCCGATTTCAAAACCCGCACTGCCTTGTGTGCGCCTTGGGAAAGGCAAAGGCTACGAGAAGGAAAACTTCGACAACAAACCCGGGTAGAGTGGACTCGACAGCCCAGCAAGGCAGCTACTCTTGGGGAGGAGGCAACCCTGAGTAAGAACCTCAACCACCGAAGACGGAAGACAGCAGCCAACTTGGCGTGGGGAGAAAATCGGCTGTCTACGCTTCCACGATAATAACATCGAACGCAGAAGAAGAAGAAGACTGTATCAGGCACACAGGTAGCCAACCAACCAGACAGACAGACAGACAGACTGGCACGCACGCAAGCAAATTCATACATTTTTCCACTAAAGTCCCTAAACATGTACGTACCAAGTTTCAGTCCATTCACACACTGTGACTCATTCGTGACAGAATCATTATGACGTGACTGACGACGCTGAGCCTTGATGACGCAGGCTCTGACAGTGACGTCAGACTCCGACTGTTGCCGGACGGTTTTGATTGCTTGAGTCAGGTCTAGTTGGACAACGTAGTTCCCAGTGACTATGCTGGCCATACAGACCACCTGCACGTGCAGAATGTGAAAAGTAATCCAAGGTTAAGACACTTTGAGGTCACCTGCGTGCCTGCCTCTTATCTACGTTTGATACAACCTTAAATGGCACAATTTGTTCAAAATATTGGCTTTGCAAACACAAAACACAAAAGCGTTTAAAGTTTATACGTTTTTCTATCCACAGTTTTATTCAGATCGCCTTCAATTTTACGAGAAAAAATGCCCTTTTACTGAATGTAATTTATTGAGTTGTCATTATGACAGTGGTTATGCTGGATTTTTTCAACAGAACTAACTAAAATACAAGAAGAATCCATCAAACAAACCCCGATCACTTGGTCACGGCCACTAGTCACACTGTAAGGTAGCAATAGCTTTGATTTGATGGTGAAAAAAAGTATTTTTAATGCAGTCAATCAGACTGTCTACCTCCTGCTGTGGCACCACACCATACAGCGGGTATTCTCACATCTGCTGCGATGTTCTTCAATCTTAGGGATCTTCAGGATTTAAACCGGTAGAACCGACCAGTTGGCGATGTCTTTTCCAGTTCAAGTAAAAACCGGTAAAATACCTGAGAGATCTGGTTAACACAAACACTTTACGATATGTTGCGTTTTACCAGGCTATTTCGGAGTAAACTAAACACCAATTCTGCAGTAAATAATTTAAGGACTGACATATGTGTGACTAATTATAGATCGTTCTGTTAATTTACTGTTTTGGAATCTATGCTAAATGTTAACGCGTCAAGTAATGATCAGGAACATATTTAAACTCTTTCGACAACGACAAGAAACGAAATATATAGATTTCATCCTTCTTCTAAAACATGGGATTGCCGGTGTATGAAACAAGTCAATTTTGCGAAAGATCTTTTGGGTGAAACCGTCCGCTAGAACTATGCAAAAAAAACACAAGTCTAATCTCTGGTACAAGTATTTCACAAACATAAAAAATAAAAGTATTTGTGAACGTTACCATATTTTTATGCATAATTCTCACATGCTATATTGGCAAGTTCAAAATATTAAGTGTTTTAAAATAGCCAGTGGAACCATCAGCATTTGAGGGGGAATGATAACAAGCATATTTTTAATTGTCAGTTAAAATAACAACACCCAAAACAACAGTTTCAATGTGTGTACGTGTGTGTGTGTGTGCGTGTGTGCGTGTGTGTGTGTGTGTGTGTGTGCGTGCATGTGTGTGTGTGTGCGTGTGTGTGTGTGTGTGTGTGTGTGTGTGCGTGTGTGTGTGTGTGTGTGTGCGTGCATGTGTGCGTGTGTGTGTGTGCAGTGTGTGTGTGTGTCTGTGTGTGCGTGCGTGCGTGCGTGCGTGCGTGCGTGCGTGTGTATGTGCGCGCGCGTGTGTGTGTGTGTGTGTGTGTGTGTGTGTGTGTCAATGCGTCAGTACATTTGTTACTTTTGACAAATGACCACATTTGACATTTTCCCAGGCTTATATGGTTTCGACCAGCATTGTCCTTCTTTGTAGGCTTATTTATCTCATCAAGACAACAACAAGAATAATTCTAAAAGAAATGAAAAGGCAAAGTACTCACCTGAACCAGAAATACAAATATGCAAGACATGATGACTCAGTTTGTAAGAATACTCCTCTTCGGGTGATATCTGAGTATAATAGATGTGAAATAATAATAACGTGTGCACACGGAAATTCTTGTTACACAAAATCCATGACAGTCATCAGCTGCTAGATTCAGTTGCGTTATTCCATCGCAGAGTGAAAGTCAGGCCAAAATGTTCAGCTTCACAGTTTTCTATCCTGGATATTCCCCCGCAAAGCAGACGACATGGTAGTCATATGACCGTGTCTTCCATGAAGTACGATCGATTCTGTTCAGTTCCAGCGACGACACGATATTGGCAAAACACATCAAAGGTATTGTTTTTACAAAAAGCCCTAAGACATTAAAATTGTTATGTTTCAACGTCTTCTCGCCAAAGCGTCACGCGTGTGTCAAAGAAAAGGAGGAAAACTCTGGAGGCCGCACCTTCAGAAGAGGAGGAGCGTAGTTTCAAGGGAGCAGGTTCATTTTTGTTGGAATTTGCTCCCTGCTTGTTTTAGGATCCGACCTAAACCCAAACCACCCTTTGAGCAAACACGGCGAGAAGATGAACTTTCGGCTCGCTCCTTTGCCCAGTCACCAACAGCACTCGTAGTTTACTTCCTAGGGACGGTCACGAGACAACCCCCCACCCCCCCCCCCCCAAAAAAAAAAAGAAGAAAAAAATCATCATCCGGCTGAAAAGGGCATCTCGAAGTTCGTGGCGTGACGTCACAGAGCATGTGACGGACGCAAGGTGGCAGGGAGGTGGGAAAGATTCAGTGTGTTACTAAGTGAAAGGAGCGGGCGCACTTGGCAGGTAAACATCATGGTTCGAGTCCCTAGCGCGTGGGACACAGTGTCACTTTCTCGCGGTTTCCACTGTCAAACTTTCCAGCGGATTTTGTCAAGGGGCGCGGCTTAGGCGTTTAAAAATTCTACTAATTAGTTAACTTGAACGCCAACACGTGACGTCGCCATCTTATAATTATTATCAGCGGTAAAATCTCTGGCACCGGTAATGATACAGCGAAACCGAAACATGACCTGCTGCTCGACGGTTTGAAGTCAAGTTTATTCATACAAAAGGGACAGCACAAGTAAAAGTTACGTTCGCGACACCGGAACGTCATGATATTTAACAGCGTATTTGCTCTCAACTACTCTTCAGCAGACAAAGACACGGATTTGTTTTCCTTTGTTGACGCCATTTGCCTGGACTGACTCGGGGAACGTGACTACAAGAACAGTTCTCGCTTTACTTTCTTTCTTTATTTGGTGTTTAACGTCGTTTTCAACCACGGAGGTTATATCGCGACGAGGGAAAGGGGGGAGATGGGATAGGGGAAAGGGGGGAAATGGGATAGAGCCACTTGTTAAGTGTTTCTTGTTCACAAAAGCACTAATCAAAAAATTGCTCCAGGGGCTTGCAACGTAGTACAATATATGACCTTACTGGGAGAATGCAAGTTTCCAGCACAAAGGACTAAACATTTCTTACATACTGCTTGACTAAAATCTTTACAAACATTGACTATATTCTATACAAGAACCACTTAACAAGGGTAATAAGTGAAGAATTTTATGGGTGAGAAAAGGAAAGTAAAAGGACTTTGGGGAGGCAGAAATAAAGAAACAAGAAAAAGATCCTAATTAGGTTCACGGCATCGAGAGTGATGCGACCTTCTCTCAGAAGTTAGTGGAGAAGGCTCCCCCATCCACCACCCGGGGGACGCGCCTCTACGCCAATTAGGGGGCGCGAGGAGTTCTCGCTCAATTCGGTGAGAGTTTTGCTGACTGAAAATGGGAGTAGTTGATCCGTATACCTTGTGTTCACCTTCACACCTCCCTTTCATCTTGCAACTGGTAGGTAGTGGACAGTAGGCTACGTCTTCGCCATGAGCAGAGACTGTAGAATGTATACATGTCTCTGCTATAACTCTGCAATCACAGTAACCTCCCACACTTCTAAATAACAAATTGATTACAAGTAAGAAATTCTACGACTCAGACGCTGCACTCTGCAAACAAATTATACCACAGAAGTGATCCGGCTGTATTTCAAGTTTCTCCATTGTTGACATGTTTGTTTGTTGCTGTTGTTTCTTTTAGCATTCTACATAACATACACAGGAAATGCTGAGGTCAGAGCAAAGGCGGAAGGTATCGTCCACTGGACTACTACTATCACAGAAACTGAGAAAGACTACAAGGTATGTCACTCACCTTCGAGTCTTCTGTGTTCTTGGAGTCGCTTCCTGGGGAAAAATATTGTTAAAGAGGGTTTGCCTCTTCCTACAGTCTGTGTAAGGTCAAATAAATACAGTTGAATGATTGTTTGAACTATTATATGCCTTTAGTTTTCAGCTCCGTCCGCTGCAGGTTGTTTTTAACCATCATTTGGACGAATCTTCGTTTGTGAGCCGCTAATCCACTTGGGGACAAATCATGTATCCGCACCGAATATGCATACCAGCGCTCATTGGTCTAAAACATATGTAAATATTGTGCAGCAAAGGGAAGCTACCCACGGGAAAATAATCATCGAATATCCTGTTATTAACCAATGAGCGCTGGTATGCATATTCGGTGCGGATACGTGACTTTTGTCCCCAAGTGGATTAGCGGCTCGCAAACGAAGATTCGTCCAAATGATGGTTAAAAACAACCTGCAGCGGACGGAAGCTGAAAACTAAAGGCATATATGATATAATAGTTCAAACAATCATTCAACTGTATTTATTTGACCTTACACAGACTGTAGGAAGAGACAAACCGTCTTGAACATTTTCCCCAGGAAGCGACTCCAAGAACACAGAAGACTCGAAGGTGAGTGAAATACCTTGTAGTCTTTCTGTGATAGTAATAGTCCAGTGGACGATACCTTCCGCCTGTGGTCAGAGTGACTGGGCCTTGCCATTCGGGTCTCATTTACCGTGTTTATCCATGTCAAACAGCAAACTTTTAGCAAGCACAGACTTGTTACGGAGCAGCGATTGTTTGACCGCTCCCCCTCTTCTGTCAGTTTTCATATTCACCCCAGTTGTTGTTGTTGTTTGTTTGTTTGTTTTTTTGTTTGTTGTTGTTGTTTCACGGTTTTTTTCTTTCTAGTAATCGTTCTGTTTCCCTCATCTCTCGATCATCAGCATCATCATTATTATCATTTCGTCATCTTTTTTTTCTTCAATCACATCCTGGAACACACACACACACACGAACACACGCACACACGCACATACACTGACACACACACATACTCACCGCACACACACACATCCACCCACCCACACACACACACACACACACACACACACACACACACACACACACACACACACACACACACACAAACACCCACACACACACAAACACACACTGTATTCAATACGTGTTACAGAAAGTTTGTTCAAAAGTGGAACGTCGAACACTGGAGTTAGTACTAGTAGGCTCAGTCTTCAATGTGTGCAAGGTGAAACATGATATCGTACGTGGGCATTTATGCCCAGTAGTACGGTAAATCGCAAACTCTTACTAACTGCGATTTGTCTTCCGTGCGACTGAGTATCACAGTGAACTGCTGCTAAACCTAATGAATTAAAATCGTATTAGCAGCATAAAGGCATGTAAATACAAGAAGCTACCAAAAGCAAACGCTGCCACGTGCGTGCATACATTGTTTTAATCGGACAGTTGCATCAGCGTGCAATTATAGCAACGATAAAATTAGATGACCTTTGGGGTTCCTCTGGCTATAATTAGTAACTGGAAATTCCACAGGAATGTGGCGGGGAGTTTTACGGGGGAGCATCTTGTATTGTATAACTTTGTTTAATTCTTTGTTTGTGTGTGTTAACGCTTATGATAGCACCAGTTTGAGGATTGAATTGAAAAAAAGAGAGACTTCTAAAGTATGTGTGCTTTTTTTCATGAATCTTTGAGTTTTAAAACATACGTCTCTAGTCCACACTTTACCCAATGACAGTCTCGGATGTTGTTTTGTTGTTGATATTTTTTAACCTTAATTGTCTAAAGTAAACCGAAACACGTGATATGGGCGTGAGCTGGATGGAATATAATGTGTGTGTGGAAAAGTTATATAACAACTAACTGGCACTGAAAGTATCTGTGCTTAAACAACAACAAAGAAACAACCAAGCGATTAAACAAACAAACAGACATGAACAAACAAAACAGGCGAAAAACAAGCAAACTAAATGTGATGGGGTGGAAGGAAGAGGATAATAATTGATTGTAGACTCTTGATGTAGTAGTTGGGTGAATGTAGTCACCTAGTAGAAGTAAACCCCGAAGTTCAGGAGTACACCATGTGTGTGCCTCTTTAGTGTCTTGCACTGAACGAACATCACTTGCTCTCGTAATGGACTTTTACTCACATGTAGAGAATGATAGACAAGAGTTCACTGGCACAGACCGACGAGTCACTTGATGCAACATGAAACTCTGGAAAACCATGTCTGTCGATTCACATTTCTCTTTATTTTCTATTCTTCTCTTCTCCTCACCAACCCAGCTCCCAGCCCGAAGGCCGGGAGGCCACACCAATAGTACAATGCAGTCTACATCAGTATGTCTCCATGATAACAAAGTACAAAAACAAGTACGTCCTCTCTGTCCGAGATAGTTCTCAGTTCTCTTCCAAAATCTCAAATGCTATCATGTAAATGGGGATGGGTGGCGTCAAAAACCACCAATCAAGAGTTAGCTAACAAAACTGACATCACTTCTCATTGGTCAGTAAAGACAAGAAAAGGTGGAGACTAAAACCTCCAAGCCACCTGGCATCTTCTATGATCTACCCTGTCAAAAGAAATGACACCCACTTGACAAAACGCCGTGTCCAACGATACCCAGACAGTCTGGCGGCACATTGCATAACGACCACCTGGGGCCCAAGGTACCCCGGCGTCTTTCTCTGGGAGGGCGGCTTGACGTCAAAGGAAAACATCGGTGGACACAGCCGACTGAGCGAGTTTACGACCGCCAGGTGTCAGAGCATATACAAATTTAACTTACACAAGACAGGAATGACATAAAATTATTATAACGAATTAGTAACCAGTTTAGCACTTGGCTACATAAACAAGAAATTCAACCAAAACGTTCGCTAAGGTGGAAAGAGCCTAGAAAGTTCTGTATAATTGCAACTCATTTCAGTAAAGAGTCTTTACCGTTTGAGATTTGCGTCAAAAAGATTCTAATTTACAATGAAGGGAGTGGAAGTTAACCAACCCGTCAGTATCCAGCCAGATCGAGAGTGTCTGTCACAACTCTTACTTACTCCCTTTGCCCCCAGCGGAGCACAGGCCATGGCCATCGACGACATTTCTCCATCTAAGGCTGTCCTTTTGGCCTCTGTCTAGCTGCTTGCTTCCCTGTCTCTTCAGCTCTGCCTCGGCGTCTCTCCAACAGCTACTTCTGGCCCTTCCCCTCTTCCTCTTCCTGTGACAACTCTACGTTAAAGCCGGCTTAAGCCTTAAAAACATGGAGGTTGGTGCGGCGTTGCCCAGGTCTTTGTAGTGGACCTGGTCCTCCTCACCGGACCACACGCCTGTCTTCTCCAGACGACCGTTGAAGTTGTATTCCGCGCAGGCGTCGAACCACCAGCCTCCCCCGAACCTCTGGGCGCAGTTGGAATCCACGGCGTTGTCGTTGTCGTTGTCGTAGGTGCTGAAAGGTTGACCGCTCATGTTTTGCAGATGGTCGTTGAGGTTTGTTTTCAGAAACGGCCCAAGACTGGCGGTGAACGTGATGTTCTCCGTGAGGCGGAAGTGATGGTAGTCCAGATAGTAACGGGCGTCCTTGTCAACAACCAAGTTGCATTGACGTTGAGGTCGTACTGCTTGGAGTTGGTGAAGATGTACAGGTTTTGCAGGCCCAGCCAGAAGTCCTTCCCGTCCTCTTCAAAGCCATCCACGTATTCCTGTGTCAAAAGCGGTTTTGGGTGTTATAATCATTAAGCATTCGACAGTTACTTTATACTTGAAAAACAGAAATTTTCGGTGTAAAGATTTTTTTTATTGGATCTATACCTGATACGTGACAAATCCCATGACGAAAAAATAAATAAATTAATGTGCACTCAATCGCTTGTTACTGTTATATATATTTGTAGTACTGTAATTAAGGCGTCTTTTTTGCGACATAGATATAGCCTTATCATTAATATTATTTGTTAAAATCCTACTTCTACTGCAGACACTTTATTTTCCTACCTTCCATGTTCTGTTGAAGTTACCGGGAGTAGACGAGCGGCGCTGTAACACCATCTTACCATTCCCCTGACACTAGACTTGAACGGGCTGTTCCATCAATCGTGCCTGCGCCAACAGCATCTCTTGATCACCGCTACCCAGACTGGGATAGTGTCCGGACAGTTTTGCCTCCTTGCAGTCTGCATCACATAGAAAAGGAATATGTCAGTGAAAAACTGAAAAAACTTTCAATATAGTGGAAATCCGACTTTAAGACCTCCAAAATGTCAAGAAGATCAGGCTTGAAACGGGAGGGAGTCTTAAAATTAAGATAAAATTATGTTCTGAGCATATTAACAGACATTAATAATAATAATTGTCAGTAAGTACTGGTGTCACATGACTGATGTGAACCAGTTGATTGGCTAATGGCGATGCGCTAAAACTGTTAGCGCACTCTTGGAGTGCGCTAACTTTTCCACAAAGCGTATTCTCCCGCCCTTTGCCTAAGCGAGACTGTACTCTCATCCTCAGAATTAATTAATGACATGTAGCTTATATTCTCCACAATACCAATGACCATAAATTTCCTGCTTCTCAATTAAAGCAGAAGTGGTTTTTTTCTGACAGATTGCATGTGCCTGTGCCACAGTTGCCACTGATCTAAAAATAGAACCCGCTGTGTCTAATTTTTCAGTTTCGACTTGCGAAGAATCTTCTCATAATTATGCCGTAGCTTATTATCCACATTACCAAATGGTGAGTTAGTATACAATTCCCAGCAGCTAACAGAAAACACAAGTGACAAAGTTATTCCGATAACGAACCAGCTAGATCAGCATTTACGTAGCAGACTAAATTACACTGAAATACGACTGCATCAGTTCAGTAAATGAATGGTTTCCGAATTATTATTTCAAGGCAAGAACAATCGGAATCGAAAACGTGTAGGGTTTAGAACGTCCGTACCATATATAAGACTTATTACCAGCCTGCCTCAAGCGTGCAGATTCAGTGCAACGTGACGAGCAATTTTTGTTTTTGGAATGCCGCAGTGCCGGTTCGATTGCCCTAGCCTAGCAGACGACATAAACCCCGCTCAGCAAACTAACATGTTGGGCATATGTGAACGAAAAAACGATGGGGATATAATACGTGTAGGGTTCAGAACATTCTTACCGTTCATATTTAGTACCAGACTCCCCGATGAGTGAAGATACCACACGAGAAACATGTCACATTTATTTTGAAAATTACTAACCGTCGACCTTGGGTTTGGCAATTCAAGGGGAGTCACTCTGCACAGTCAATCCGTCGAAGCTCGACTTAAGGTTTCGAATCGCAAATAACTAAGAACACAGTCCTTTCTCCGAGTTCAAATAGGTCTCTCTGAAAGATCATCACTATTTAGCTTAACGCTACACTGGAATTTACCAACACAACCATGATTACACACACACACACCGATACCTGGTAGGGTCATGCTCGTCTCCGCTAAGCAAGCGAACATTGTACCTTAATAAAGTATTTTCTTTAATTTTACCTAAAATCTATTTTCCAGATGTTTGTTGGTGAATTCGATTATTTTCATGGTGAGGTAGGTCATTGTGCCCTGCATCATGATCTCAAGCGTGTCATTTTCGTCTCAACTATTCATTACGCACACAACTACACTTCCACCTTGTCATAACTGTTGAAACCAGCTTTAATTAAGTTCGTTGAAGTTGTTGTCTGGAACCCAATTTTCAAACTTAAGTGCGTTCCTTTTCATGCAAGAGGCAGACTGTACATAAAACATGAGCCCGTGTCAAGAACACGGAATATAGCGTGTGACAAAATCACGGCCTATATTGGTGTTTTGTTTCTATGTGTAACTATGTGAGTGTTTTTGTGCCCCCTTCCCCTCAACCCTCAACCCTACCACGCCCTCCTCCTTTCTAATAAGTCGGTAAACACAGTGTGTCAACTGATTCCGGCTATATCGTTCGTTCACCGGAAAACAACTCTCAATATGGCAAAAGTGTCACGTGATAATCAACTTTGTCACGCACGGTGATCATAACAAAATGGCTACGGAGCGGACGATACTTTTTCCGTAACCAGTTGGGAGTGATGCAACAATATCACGGTCTTCTTCCCACAGCAGTCTCAACATTTGGACTTGTTTTGACCTTAGAACGATGTCTTTATCATAACTGTGAAGAACAGAACGGAGATCATTGTCGAAGTCGGCCATTCTACAATCACGTTCGTCTTTCGTCTTTTATCAAAAACATTAGCAAAAAACATATGGGAGATAACTCTGTATTCTTGTTTTGATAGATTTTGGCTTTTAGCTCCGTTTCTTTCCCTTTAATCCGCGTAGTAATTATCCATCCCGTCAGAGAGACATGAGCGATAGCGTGTACCGATGATTATCAGAATGGCTGAAGGCGTGCAAGTACAGAATGTATGATAAACAGAATAGGCTACCACAGGCTTGCTGTGTGATACCAGGTTTTATTCCCCCCTCTGCTTCTTTACCTCTGTGAACTTGTAGGACGAGTTATTTTTTTATAAACACCCAGCAACCAAACAAATAATCTCCCAGCAACAAGCCTGAATCCTCGATAGCTCATGGGTTGAGAAGCTGCAGTTTACACACACACACACACACACACACACCGCGCGCGCGCGCACTCATATGCACGAACGCCGTTCACACACGCATTTAAGAATTGTGCCTTTAATTTATCAAATCGAGGCGCGCCCATGAGATTAAAATGAGTAAAACATCAATAAAACCAACAGTCAAGTGACCAAATGAACATTCACAAGACACCACTGATTGCAGAGATTATCTAAAAGTACGAAGCATAGGAAAGAACAAAAAAAAGCTGGCAGGAAATTAAAAATGGTACGATCAAAAAACGCAGTATAAAAATAATCCTGCAACTAAAATATCATATCTGAATAGTTAAACGATCATTTTGCGAAGGTAGCGATCATATCTGAGATTAACTTCAGAATTTAAAAAATAGTTGCCATTCAAAGCACATACTGAATCCACTCCTTATTGCACAAGTTACTGAACCAGGGTTTTGTGCACAGTGCATTTGCACACAGACGCTGGTACTGCTGGATCAAATGGAGCGGGAAAAGTTCAAATAAGCTACACCAGTGAGATGTAAATCCCTGACATATATATGTACACTCTTTACATGAACGCTTGGTACTGCTGAATCTAATGGAGAGGAAAAAGTTCAAATAAGCTACACAAGTGATATGTAAATCCCTAACACATAGATGTTCACTCTTTACATAAACGCCTGGTACTAATGGATCAAATGGAGAGGAAAAAATTCAAATAAGCTACAGCAGTGATATGTAAATCCCTGACATATATATGTACACTCTTTACATAAACGCTTGGTACTGCTGGATCTAATGGAGAGGGAAAAGTTCAAATAAGCTACACAAGTGATATGTAAATCCCTAACATATATATGTTCCCTCTTTACATAAACGCTTGGTACTGTTGGATCTAATGGAGAGGAAAACCGGCACGGTTGGCCTAGTGGTAAGGCGTCCGCCCCGTGATCGGGAGGTCGTGGGTTCGAACCCCGGCCGGGTCATACCTAAGACTTTAAAATTGGCAATCTAGTGGCTGCTCCGCCTGGCGTCTGGCATTATGGGGTTAGTGCTAGGACTGGTTGGTCCGGTGTCAGAATAATGTGACTGCATGGGTGAGACATGAAGCCTGTGCTGCGACTTCTGTCTTGTGTGTGGCGCACGTTATATGTCAAAGCAGCACCGCCCTGATATGGCCCTTCGTGGTCGGCTGGGCGTTAAGCAAACAAACAAACAAACAAATGGAGAGGAAAAAATTCAAATAAGCTACACCAGCGATATGTAAATTCCTAACATATATATGTACACTCTTTACATAAACGCTTGGTACTGTTGGATCTAATGGAGAGGACAAAATTCAAATAAACTACACCTGCGATATGTAAATTCCTAACATATATATGTACACTCTTTACATAAACGCTTGGTACTGTTGGATCTAATGGAGAGGAAAACATTCAAATAAGCTACACCAGTGATATGATTGTAAATCCCTGATATTTAAACAGAGATAACGTTCACAGCCACCATAATGTACGCCCATATCTATTCTCTCATGTTCTCTCAAAACCACTTGAAAACATATTAATACACATCTCATTTTACTTTCATAGTTATATGTAACTCCATTCTGACCAATCAGAATTAAAAACATATCATTCTCCCCAAACTGCTCTTAATTGGGGAAGATCCTTGGTTATATTGTACAAATTATATTTACTTCTGAGCTGGTATTTTTATTTTTATTTTTTCATTTACTGTCCCAAGGCATTTGATTCACCATACTCTGCTTTTCTAGACCACACACACAGTGTAGCATTGGAAACGAAACACCATTACCTTCCGAGACCTTTTTGAAACAACAGATGAGTATATGCGAACGAAAACGCTTCTCGCTTTCAGATAGTACAATGTGGTATTCAAAAAGGTTATGTTATTTCTACAAGTTTGTTTCGTGTTTACATCAATGACTTACAATTACACATCCAAAATCTTAGTCAACTTCGTCAAGTGGCAGTCACGAAACTATCCATTCAGCAAAAAGTTCCCACTCTACACAAAAACCAGCTAGGTCATATATTGTTTAACGTGCGCGGATCCTAAACGGATTGATGACGATTTTCTGGACAGTTTACAACGCAAGAAAGTTAATATGTATATGAGGCCGAGCACAATAATTTTTGTGAAAGATACACAAATGACCAAAAAAAGCACTGATTCTACCATCCTCTCTCAAAACCCCGCGAGTTTTCAGCTCAGAGATCCGCAGTGCTGCAGCTTGGAAAACTCTCAGTCGAATATTAAGGTAATGGAATCTTCAGCCTGAGAGACATGGAGATAGGTGCGTTGTTCCCCAGCTCTGTGTAGTGCACCTCCTCTTCCTTACCGGACCACACCCCTGTCGTCATCGGACGTCCGTTGGCGTTCAGCTCCGAGCAGGCGTCGAACCACCAGCCTCCTCCGAACCTCTCGCCGCAGTTGGAACCCACGGCGTTGTCGTTGTCGTTGTCGTAGGTGCTGAAAGGTTTGCCGCTCATGTTCTGCAGAGGTCGACCATTGAGACTTGGGTTTTCTACATACGCTCCCAGACTGGCGGTGTAAGTAATGTTTTCCGTGATACGAAAGTCCTTGTAGATGGAGAAGAAGTATGTGCCGTTGTTGAGGGTAAAGTAGAAGACGAGGTCGTACTGTCTGGCGTTGGTGAACAGGTACAGGTTCCGCAG
This sequence comes from Littorina saxatilis, assembly GCF_037325665.1. Lineage (NCBI taxonomy): Eukaryota > Metazoa > Mollusca > Gastropoda > Littorinimorpha > Littorinidae > Littorina > Littorina saxatilis. Next base: position 51,403,861 of record NC_090261.1, on the reverse strand, counting down.
TCCCATCCAGAAGTCCTGACCCACATCTCCGAAGCCGTCGACGTACTCCTGTAAGCAAAACACCAGCTGTGTTAATTTTTGGAACGGCTTATTCAGGAACCAACAACACATTCACAAGAACTTCTACCTAACGACCTTTTTTTGTTATATAGTGGACATACACGAGACATACAGGACACATATGATTGATGCTGTGACTTATATTAAAATATACCGGCACGGTTGGCCTAGTGGTAAGGCGTCCGCCCCGTGATCGGGAGGTCGTGGGTTTGAACCCCGGCCGGGTCATACCTAAGACTTTAAAATTGGCAATCTAGTGGCTGCTCCGCCTGGCGTCTGGCATTATGGGGTTAGTGCTAGGACTGGTTGGTCCGGTGTCAGAATAATGTGACTGGGTGAGACATGAAGCCTGTGCTGCGACTTCTGTCTTGTGTGTGGCGCACGTTATATGTCAAAGCAGCACCGCCCTGATATGGCCCTTCGTGGTCGGCTGGGCGTTAAGCAAACAAACATCCCCATTGCTACGACCACTTTGGGGACACTCTAAGATAAATCAGAGCATCAATTATTTGTATCATCTGTTGTGTCTCTTGTTTGTCTACGTCTACTTAAAAGGCTGTCAGGTCGAGGTTTTTGTGAATGTTTTGTTTTGTCTTGATTTAAACGTTCAAAAAATCTAACTTTCCTTGGGGTTTTTTCTTGATTTGAAACGTTAGCACTCAACCTGTTTCGGAGTTTTACGCAATCATGTGTCAAGAACAGGTCGCTGTTTCTAATGAATGTTGATATACTCTCTCTCTCTCTTTCTCTCTCTCTCTCTCTCTCTCTCTCTCTCTCTCTCTCTCTCTCTCTCTTCCTCTCTCTTCCCCCTCTCTCTCTCCCTGTGTGTGTGTGTGTGTGTGTGTGTGTGTGTGTGTGTGTGTGTGTGTGTGTGTGTGTCTCGCTCTCTCTCCTTCTCTCTCTCTCTCTTTTTCTCTCTCTCTCTTTCTCTCTCTTTCTCTCTCTCTTTCTCTCTCTCTCTCTCTCTCTCTCTCTCTCTCTCTCTCTCTCTCTCTCTCTCTCTCTCTCTCTCTCTCTCTCTCTCTCTCTCAGAGATTGTGTTTTGATGTTCTTCAGCACTAATTTTACTTTGACTGATTTGTATACTTATTAGGTTCCAACATGCTACTTTCAATCCTCCTGTTAAATTTACATTAGAATTTCGAAGAAAGGTTTCGAACCCTCAGATTTGAAATAAATAGGACGCGACCTTTCGTGTTTTCTTATATATATAACCATGTTATGTCCCAAATAGACTAGTTCTGGGGACAGGAAAACACAATTAGCATGGCGTGTTTTGAGGGTGTGGCATAAAATAATCGCGGAAAAGGCTGCCTACTTCATCGGTTATTTACCTGCCAGGTTCTGTTGAAGTCAATGGAAGGCGACACCCGGCGCTGTATAATGGTGTTAGCATTTTCCTGGCACCTGACTTGCACCGGCTGTTCCATCGAGCGTGGCTGCGCCCATAGCACAGCTTGGTCACCGCTACCGAGACTGGGATAGTGTCTGGACATCTTCCCCTCATAGCAGTCTGTAAATAGACAGGAACATTGATACCTCTTGTAACAGCTTTATCTCGTTCTTTGGCCCACCCGAGTAATCAGTGAGTCACAGGAACCAGCAATGTTCGTCTTTAGGAGTGATCTATACTATTCCAACTTCAACCCCAAATTGCATAGCTTTCAAAGACTTACACGGGTTGGTTGATTATGAAATGCCGTTAATATTTTACAGAAAAACTTACTGCCGTTACGGGGGTCCTGATTTGGCCTAAATGGTCCGCTGGACCCAAAAAGCAACAGCTAACTAACTAACTAACCGTGGTTACGTGGTTCATAATGTGGTTTTCATTCGAACTTACAGGAAACTTACCCATGGTACAGAAGAACACAAAGTTACTACAGTGGAACCTCTCTTTTAAGACCCCCCCCCCAATTTAAGACTTCCTCCATTTTAAGACCCTGTTTTCTTAGACTTACTTATTCACATCCTCTGTAAATTTGCCCCCAATTTAAGACTACCTCCTTTTTAAGACCTGATTTTGTCCGATTTGTGGAGGTCTTAAAAGGGGGGTTCCACTGTATCAGTCGGATTTGACAGCATACTTTATCACGGTTCTGTAGTACAAAATGTAGTTAACATCAACTCTCACCTTCCATCACCCTCTGGCACCTGTCCCCGACGTAACCATGGTAACACTGGCAGCTGACGCCGTCTTCCTTCACATCCCCACCATTAAGACACACAGTGACTGTCATCTGCAAAATGCACGTTTCTTTTTAGGCCAAAAAAAAAAGTCTGTTTACGGTAACATAGGCAACAAAAATTGGGTCGGTAGGTCGGGATTTTTTTTTTCTCCAAAAAAACATATTTTTAAGTTATTTTGCCAAAAAACAAAGACTTCTTTTTTTTTTCTTTTTTTTTCCCCCAAATGCCAAAAGTCTAGGGTCGCGCGAAAAAATAGGGTCGGTCGGGATACTGTAAACAGGCTATATATATATACAGGGGCGGATCTGGGTTTTGAAAGGGGGGGTGCAAAGTTCTTTATTTTTTTTTTTTTGTATCTTATCAGCGAAGGCGCGTAGCGCCGAATCGATGGCGCGAAGCGCCGAGCATGCTAGGGGGGTCCGGGGGCATGCCCCCCCGGAATTTTTTTTTAAAAAGGAAGCAAAATTGTGCAATCTGGTGCAATCTGAGCGTGTAAAGTGCTATTTTCAGGTGATACATTTTTCTTCTTTTTTTTTTCTTCTTTTTTTTTTTTTTTTTTTTGTCCCGCTGGGGGGGGGGGGGGTGCAATTGCACCCATTGCACCCCCCCCCCCCAGATCCGCCCCTGTATATATATATATTTTTTTTTTTGCCTTAGCAACCGCTCTACTGACCGCCACTGAGCGTTGAAAAGTGTATGTTAAAATGTCAGATGAAAGAACAAGATTTCGTCTTTTATGTGTCTTGTGGTAATGCGTCTTTCACTTGCCTATGAATACAAAAACACATATCAATCATTTATTAATAACATTAAATATACAACATTGGCATGAACTATTAAAAACAAAGCTTCATTGGAACAGATAGTCCTTGTTCAAATGTGCAAGCTACACTCACTTTCTTGTAGGTCTGAAGTAGGAGCGAACAACTTCCAAGAATGAGTTGTGTTACAAATATACACGCCTATGACATTGGAATATACGAGAGAAGCTGCAGTACTACTTTGCTAGCTCCTCTTTTAAGGTAAGCCGTTATGGTGCGTTTCCCCAAAAGCCGATGTCTTGAACGTGGTGTGCATTTGAAGATGGTAAAGGTGCTTTCACAATGACTGGGACATATAATCGGTTTTAAAATTCTAATGTGTGTGCTTGAAATCAGTTCTGAAAGCATGTTTGATGAAAATGTATGTTTGATGAAAACAGTATTTCACCGTTCACGGCTTGGGCAACCCACATTACTTACCGTGAGGTTGGCTTCCCCCTTGGTCATCATCATCCAGTCTCCCTTCACGTCGCACAGGTCAGACTTCCAGTGGTGATGGTAGAACAGACACACACCTTGCTGCTCAGAGTACGCCAGCATCTCACACTTCTCCATGTTTACGCAAGACCTTCCGCAGTTTAACAGACTTTGTGACGTCACGTCACGTGCTATCTCCGCGCCATCTACCGGTCGGCAGTTGTGGGTTGCGTTACTTCCGGTGACGATGAAAATGCTTTCTTGAAAGACAGACTGTGTTGCTTCAAAAACAGATATCCAGATCGCAAGGCACAGAAGGAGATGACAGTGGTACAGTTTCATGACGAAGAATATCAGCAGTATGTGTGTTGCCTGTTGGTGTTCCTCTAAAATGTCTCAAACACTGGTTCATGCAGACCTTCCAGTGAATACTCTGCAAGCTTGGTGTCCAAAAGTAACTCTCCCCGTCAACAGTTAGCCAAGAAGATACCTTCCCTTGAATGTGAAGTAAGACTCACGGAATGAAACTAATTTGTAAGTCAAAATTAATGCATTTTTGTGTGATATTGTTTCAGTAAGAAAATCTTGACATTAGTCTCTCCGTTCTGAACGTATTTCATATGGCAGTAGCTCCCTCGAAATGGAGACACAAAAATTGGTTGCTACCCGATATAGCGCAGTCCTTGATATTGTGCAAGTCTGTTGCTGGGCGACGACTTTCTAAACCGTGGTTAGGTAGTTTTCTGGGGGTGTCTCTAGGGTTTCCGAACCTTGCGTGGTGTCAAATGTTTTACCATAGCCCGCAGTATGCATTCTTCATGCATTCTTAATGTTGCAACATAGTGGTCCCATTCACGTGACAGGCATCGGTTATTTCTTCCTCGTCGTGTGTGTGTGTGTGTGTGTGTGTGTGTGTGTGTGTTTGTGTGTGTGTGTGTAACTGTGTGCTGGGTGCGTTCGCACGTGCGTTCTTGTTGTTGCTATGGTGGCGTTGTTAGTTGGTTTTTGTTTATTTAAAACACCGACCTCTCAGCATGTTATCCTTGGTGTATTTCTCTGGGTGAAGAGCAAAAGAATCTCGAATTTATGAGAGAGACAAAGAATAGGTTGACTGTTTTTCTAGGCCACTTCAATCATTAATATTTTACCCGAACGATACTGACTAACAAAAACAAAAAAGAACTAAAAACAGTCATTGACTCTGAAACAAACGGAACTGGCAGATAGCACTACTTCAGTGAACTTATTTGTTCAGTCTCAAGTCGTGTTTCACGGTTGTCTGGGTTATGTGCTTGAAAAGGTACAGGCTGGTTTGCAAGTTTTATCATTTTCTGTGCCTATTGTACGAACCTCAGGTTATCATGTGTCTTTCCCTGTTTGCCTGTCTGTTCTCCTCTCACTTTCTATTTTTCTCTCTCACTCACACACACACACACACACACACACACACACACACACACACACACACACACACACACACACACAGACAAACACACACACACACACACACACACACAAAAGCACACACACAAAAGCACACACACACTTACAATTTTACAGTTCTTTTACTTTGAAGTTATGCACTTTACACACAAAAATAACGATTGCGGACATAAGAATGGAATTGTTATCAAAATATCTTAACAATTGAGCAGGAAGTGACCTATGCGCGCCCTGGTGTGTGCTAATTCACGGAAGAAAGGATATCGTGGATTGCACATTGAAACCATGTCATAACCGAAAATTGCAAGTCGATCGTGCTGTAGGTCACATTAACCCATGGAAAAGAAGTTCCCTTGACCTTTTCATGCAGTCACGCTAGCCGTACGATTGGCAACCCTTGGTTTAATACAGTGACAAAAGGTCGTTTTTGTCGAAATTCGATCACTCACAAAATAACCAGACAAAAACGGATGTAAAAAGGGACAATAAAATAATTTGTCAATACCTTCTGCAAACACAGAACAAACCATCGAGCCGATAACTAAAATGCACAAAAAGCGGTTCAGAAAAAGTTGTGTCGCGCGTGCCACATTCTTCAAAAACATAAAACTGGAGAAAGTTTTACTGTGTAGAAAATGCACTACAAGTTTGGCTTCTTGTGCTTTCCCGGTCCATTTGACAAGCAAAGTTAAACAAGTGTCGAGAATATCAACAAAAAAGTTAAACATTCAACTAAAATGGAAACAAAGCTATCCAAGTAATGTCCGGACTAAAATGTCGCTTTTTGTCATTGTTTCGATTAAAACACGACTTAGTTAAATGTCTGAGCCCGGATCTCCAGACAGAGGACTTCTTCGTTAGGCTCTGAGGCTTTGAACGCCAGGTTCAAAATCTCAGTCAAAGATAAGGCCAAAGAAAAATATATGTTGGTTTAGGGTAACCCGCCGACCCTAAAACTTTTTTTTTCAAAAAGTCCACAAAAAACAACCTCTGGCACATTTTGCAAACCATACCGAGACTAAAAATAATTTAAAATTTTTTTTTAAAAAGCCGACCTACCGACCCTACTTTTTTTGGTCATGTTACACTAAACCAACGTATATTTTTGTTTGGCCTAAAGTGCTTCTGTGGGTAAGTTGATGGAATCTTCAGCTTGAGATCCATGGATGTGACAACGGTCTGCTGTAACTGAGGTGATGGTATTTTCAGCCTGAGACCCATGGTTGTGACAACGGTCTACTGTGACTAAGGTGATGTAATCTTTAGCCTGAGATCCATGGAGATCGGTGCGTTGTTCCCCAGCTCTTTGTAGTGCACCTCCTCTTCCTTACCGGACCACACCCCTGTCGTCACCAGACGTCCGTTGGCGTTCAGCTCCGAGCAGGCGTCGAACCACCAGCCTCCTCCGAACCTCTCGCCGCAGTTGGCAATCACGGCGTTGTCGTTGTCGTAGGTGCTGAAAGGTTTTCCGCTCATTGCCTTCACAGGCCGACCGTTGATGATTTGGTTTTCTATATACGCGTAATCTCCCAGACTGGCGGTGTAAGTAATGTTTTCCGTGATACGAAAGTCCTTGTAGATGAAGTATCGGGCTGTGCCGTTGTTGAGGGTAAAGTAGAAGACGAGGTCGTACTGTCTGGTGTTGGTGAACAGGTACAGGTTCCGCAGTCCCATCCAGAAGTCCGGGCCCACCTGGCCGAAGCCGTCTACGTACTCCTGTGTCAAGAACAGACAATGTGTTTCAATGGATATGTAAGTGTAAGGAAAAGGAAATGATTTAATGAATGTAAATATAATTATGGTACGTACTTCGTACGGTGCTGGATCCATTTGATTTGGGCGTCCCGATATTTAAAAAAAAAATATGTGGAGAAAGGCGATACAAAATTGTGGCATATCAAAAGTAAAGCTTCGTTTCATCCACGATCCGAATCGGGTTGAGTAGCGATACAATACAATACAATACAATACAATAACTTTATTAATCTCTAAAAGAGAAATTGCATTGCTGAGCTTTTGTGTCCGTAATAAAACATACATAAAACATTCAAAAATAAACATTTGTTCTTTGTCATTCATACATTCTTGTGTTCTTATACATTTCTTCAATTCATACATCAATATTCTATCATAATTATGTACATACATTTATTCTCTTTTAACAGTCTGTCTTCAAACGCATCTCAGAGAGGGAGGCTAGAGATTTGTGTTGTGCCATAGGTAAAATCATGTGCTTAGCTATGAAGTAATGTTATCACATGTTATTTAAGGAAAATGAGTAAATATATGTACCAAGCGTATAACATCAGCAAAACTGAGAAAATACAGCACATTGGTTATCACATAAGAAAGTATATTAAAAATAAATTAACATGCATTCACCATCAACAATGCACAAACGAAAGTCGGCACCTTGCCGGTTATCACATATTGTCTAAGAGAGTAGAATAAAAGTGTATAATCATGCAAAACAAAATCAACAATACTGAAACAATACAGAACACTGACCCCGTGCATCAGAGCGACAACACCAGCATCTACCGCCCCACCTGAGAATTGAAGATGTGAATTGCAGATGGAATGAACGAATTTCTGTAGCGTGTGGATCTTGCGGTTGGTTGTCTGAATCTGTTGCTCCTGTCTGTCCGTCTACTGTCAAATTCCGGTCTGAGTGGGTGCGAGTCGTCAGCCAAAATCTTCTGTACCTTGTCAGTCAGTCGTCGTTCATGTGTTGATGTGAAATTGTCCTGCTTCCTCCCAACCACCCCACTTGCTTTCCTGATGAATTTATCTAATCTATCCCTGTCTTGCTTGTTGATGTTGCCACCCCAACACACGGAGCCAAAGTACAACACACTATTGCACGTTGAAGTGTAAAACATCTGAAGGATTTCTTGTCTGATGTTAAAAGACCTGAGTTTTCTCAAAAAAATCGGGTTTAGTAGGGAAGACCCATAAGGCAATGCTCACTTCCGCCCTCAACTTTAGACAACAAACACAACGCCTTGACTCAGCTTTCATCATTACCACCACAACCCCACCTTCCACCCGTTGATTTAGATTCGTTACAGCTGTGAGTTTGTCAGTTCTGCAAATTGACTGTAAGCGGGTACATTGGGTGGCTTACAGTTGGTCTGCAGGGAGACAGTTACAGTTTTTGGCTTTTTACCGCCATTGATGAGAAACAGACCATTTTTGTTCCAAGTTTATTTAACCATGTTTTGACAAGTTTGTTGTATTAATGTAAATAAGTTTGCCATGTAGCGCACTGCTGCAAATTGATGTGAAAACGGGGAAGTGTTGTCCAACGTTTTTGAACCATTTTGACAATGTTGTTGTATCATTCATGCAAATATGTTACCATGTAATAACCGCTGCTTGTAGCCGGTGAAATGCAGCTATTAGTCTATGTGCCACGGTAAGGCGGGGGTGATAAAACAAAGTGCAAGTGTACATCTAGTCGAACCCCTCTCTTACAGAATTTCTGGTATAATGTGACACTATTGTCTTGCATGCTGAACTTTGAATACCAGAAATGTGATGCTGTAAATATATGTTCTTTGACTGATTGATGTATACATCGAAAGGCATTTTTTGCTCAAAAATGCAGTCGCTGAGTGAAACCAGCGACAATAATTATCAATCAGCGTGTTAGTGTTTGTGCATAGTATGACTGTGTGAAGGTGGTTGGATCGAGGTAATGGGGAGAAAACCCTTTAACAAAATATTAATAAGAATTTCGTAACATAAATTAATTTATGGAAGACCATAAAAGTTTTTAGAATTCCGTTCTTGTTGTGGCAATTGTGAGTCACTGACATGCTGAACATGTATTTTAGAAACTAATTATTTTGCGTTGTTGTACCTGAACTCGACCCCGCCGTGACCTTGAAAGTTGACGAAGGCCCACCTGTACTCGCGTCACGTGTGGGCGTCATCCGAGGCGTGAAGGTTCAAGGATCTAACTTCATAAACGTTCGAGAAAATGTAAATGTCGTGCCGCCGCTGCGTCGCTATATGGAAACATAGCTTTACCCTCCAGTGTTTTTTACACCAGTATCCCGTATTCAAACTAAGATATTGTTGATATTTATATTCACAGTTATAACTAAACACAGAGACAGCCGATCTGAACAAACCACGCCACGCTAAACCGTCTGTTTACTGTTATGATTGACAACCGTTCGAAGTAACAACATATACCCCCAAAGTTGCGTTATTGTTACTCCTTTTAGGAGCATATTTATCGTCACTCATCTTTAACACAGTTAAAACTTCTTATGTAGGTTGCCTAGTAAATCTGACTTAAATGACCAGAATTCTACAATCCAGTTTAATTGTTAAGTTGAAAAGAGCAAGAAACAGAGGGAGCCTCAAATGAGACCAGCGTCGTAGAAAGTACCACATGTTGTGTTAAAGATATGAGACTACGCTTTCTATACTACACACTTGTTTTGACAATGCACGAAAGTAAAGAGCTCTTTGTTGGTCATGTTTCTATATTGAGCCACCCCTTTTTACATTTAGTCAAGTTTTGACTAAATGTTTTAACGTAGAGGGGGGAATCGAGACGAGGGTCGTGTTGTATGTGTGTCTGTGTGTCTGTGTGTGTGTGTAGAGCGATTCAGACTAAACTTCTGGACCGATCTTTATGAAATTTGACATGAGAGTTCCTGGGTATGAAATCCCCAGACGTTTTTTTCATTTTTTCGATAAATGTCTTTTATGACGTCATATCCGGCTTTTCGTGAAAGTTGAGGCGGCACTGTCACGCTCTCATTTTTCAACCAAATTGATTGAAATTTTGGTCAAGTAATCTTCGACGAAGCCCGGACTTCGGTATTGAATTTCAGCTTGGTGGCTTAAAAATTAATTAATGACTTTGGTCATTAAAAATCTGAAAATCTTGTCGGTTCCTGATTCCAAAAACATATAGATATGATATGTTTGGATTAAAAACACGCTCAGAAAGTTAAAACGAAGAGTGGTACAGAAAAGCGTGCTATCCTTCTCAGCGCAAGTACTACCCCGCTCTTCTTGTCAATTTCACTGCCTTTGCCGTGCGCGGTGGACTGACGATGCTACGAGTATACGGTCTTGCTGCGTTGCATAGCGTTCAGTTTCATTCTGTGAGTTCGACAGCTACTTGACTAAATGTTGTATTTTCGCCTTACGCGACTTGTTTACGCTCTGCTAAGAAAAAGCCATTCTTGTTTTCACACTGATCTCATTGCGGGTAACAGATTTAAGTTGCTTCCGGTCAAATAATCGAGAGTTGTCTCTCTTTTTACATTTAGTCAAGTTTTGACTAAATGTTTTAACATAGAGGGGGAATCGAAACGAGGGTCGTGGTGTATGTGTGTGTGTATGTCTGTGCGTGTGTGTGTGTAGAGCGATTCAGACTAAACTACTGGACCGATCTTTATGAAATTTTACATGAGAGTTCCTGGGTATGATATCCCCAGACGTTTTTTTTCATTTTTTTGATAAATGTCTTTTATGACGTCATATCCGGCTTTTTGTAAAAGTTGAGGCGGCACTGTCACACTTTCATTTTTCAATCAAATTGATTGAAATTTTGGCCAAGCAATCTTCGACAAAGGCCGGACTTCGGTATTGCATTTCAGCATGGAGGCTTAAATATTAATTGATGACTTTGGTCATTAAAAATCTGAACATTGTAATTAAAATTATCTTTTTATAAAACGATCCAAAATTACTTTTATTTTATTCTTTATCATGTTCTGATTCCAAAAACATATAGATATGTTATATTCGGATTAAAAACAAGCTCTGAAAATTAAAAATATAAAAATTATGATTAAAATAAAATTTCCGAAATCGATTTAAAAACAATTTCATCTTATTCCTTGTCGGTTCCTGATTCCAAAAACATATAGATATGATATGTTTCGATTAAAAACACGCTCAGAAAGTTAAAACGAAGAGAGGTACAGTAAAACGTGCTATGCAGCGCAGCGCAACCGCTACCGCGCTGAACAGGCTCGTCACTTTCACTGCCTTTTGCACAAGCGGCGGACTACGGTCATTGTGAAAAAATGCAGTGCGTTCAGTTTCATTCTGTGAGTTCCACAGCTTGACTAAATGTAGTAATTTCGCCTTACGCGACTTGTTTAATATTATCATTTCTTTGTTATGATGAAAACAACAACCTTTCAACAAGTCACATTTGTTAAATTTCCCAAGAGGATTTTGAAACTCGAAAACTTGTAACAGTTTGTGTATAGAAAAACAGGTTTTTCTCCGCCACTTCAAACCTTCACGAATGATCCAAACGATACCGAAACATTCTCCAAAACAAAAAGCCCCAGAAACACACATCGTCTCTGCGACAGACGAACCGGCATGGAACGACAGTTAGTGATTTTTTTTCTCACTTTGATTGTGCGTAATATAATTATGCTCATGAAAATTTGATTTTCGTGAACACTGTTTACATTTTTACATTTAGTCAAGTTTTGACTAAATGTTTTAACATAGAGGGGGAATCGAGACGAGGGTCGTGGTGTATGTGTGTGTGTGTGTCTTGTCTGTCTGTGCGTGTGTGTGTGTAGAGCGATTCAGACCAAACTACTGGACCGATCTTTATGAAATTTGACATGAGAGTTCCTGGGAATGATATCCCCGGATGTTTTTTTCTTTTTTTCGATAAATACTTTTGATGACGTCATATCCGGCTTTTTGTAAAAGTTGAGGCGGCACTGTCACACCCTCATTTTTCGATTAAATTGATTGAAATTTTGGCAAAGCAATCTTCGACGAAGGCCGGGGTTTGGTATTGCATTTCCGCTTGGTGGCTTAAAAACTAATGAGTGAGTTTGGTCATTAAAAATTGGAAACTTGTAATTAAAACTTTTTTTTATTAAACGATCCAAAAACAATTTCATCTTATTCTTTATCATGTTCTGATTCCAAAAACATGTACATATGTTATATTTGGATTAAAAACAAGCTCTGAAAATTAAAAATATAAAAATTATGATCAAAATTAAATTTCCGAAATCGATTAAAAAACAATTTCATCTTATTCCTTGTCGGTTCCTGATTCCAAAAACATATAGATATGATATGTTTGGATTAAAAACACGCTCAGAAAGTTAAAACGAAGAGAGACACAGAAAAGCGTGCTATGCAGCAAAGCAAAACCACTACCGCGCCAAACAGGCTCGTCACTTTCACTCCGTTTTGCACAAGCGGCGGACTACGGTCATTGTAAAAAAAATGCAGTGCGTTCAGTTTCATTCTGTGAGTTCCACAGCTTGACTAAATGTAGTAATTTCGCCTTACGCGACTTGTTATATCGTGCGTTTGAAAAAGGTTAAACTTGTTTGAAAACCTGATCGCATTCAAGGTCATATTTCATAAACCTCGGGTTGGGATCCTGTCTGTCCTTCTACGCCCTCCCCCCCCCCCCCCCTCGGAGGTTCGGTTGCACCCTTAACTAATGTACCCCTACCACAATTGGGACCCCCCCCCCCCCCACACTACTGAGGTCCGGCCCTGTAGGTGCATCTGGCAGTTGGTTTCGATTTAAAATGATGCGTTGGCCGAAATGATGCACCGTAGGTGCGAGAACAATTATCACTGTGTGTGAGAAAGGACTTAGTGTGGATGACAAGTTTGGTTGATTACTTACTTCCTTACTCGCTTAATCACTCACTTACTCGTTTGTGGTAATAGTAGCAAATGTGTCATTCACTCGGTTATTAGTGAGTGGGTGAGTGAGTGAGTGAGTGAGTGTGAGAGAGAGTTGGTTGCAACTTGGAGAAACAACGTTTGCCGGTGTAACACGAGAAAATTACTCCCACGAGATTTTTACTCCGGAGTAAACATTTCGTACGAAAAAGTTACTCCCTTTACGAAAAAAGCACTCCCCCATTGCACGAGAAAATTACTCCCCAAGACAGGTGAGTTGCGAGTAAACATTTCGTACAAAAATGTTACTCCCCTGACGAATAAATAACGAATAAATTACTTCACCACAACACGAGCAATTTAACTTCCCATGCCAGGTGTACGAAATTGTTACTCCCTTGTCCCCTGTTAGTCTTGGTGGTGGAAGGGGTGGAAGGAGGGTAGCGCGACATTCGTGTGCGCGAGATCACTTATTGGCATTATCCCTTCGCCCGCATCCCATTTTTGCGTACGAGATTTTTACTGGAAGTAAACTGAAAATGGGGAGTAAAAATTTCGTGGAGGGAGTAATTTTTTCGTGCCTTGGGGAGTTCTTTTCTCGTACGAAAAGTGTACTCGGAGTAAGAATTTCGTACAAAATATTTACTCCGGAGTAAATTTTTCGTGGAGTAAAAATTTCGTGTTACACCGGATCACTTTCGAGTTCATAACTGCAGGTGTATAAAATACAGCTCGGCGAATGTCCCTTGAACTTTTAAAGGTCCGATTCACCAGAAAAAAAACGTTTCCCAAATGGCTACTTAGATAGTACACCTTTAAGCGGGTTGCATCGTCAGTCAACGAGGTCAGCCAGTTTATACTCTTTTTAACAGCAAGTAAACAGACCTTTCAGTGAACAAATGGATACAATGGGCACCAATATCTTCTTTCTGAAAATTCATATTTTTATTCAACCTTGCTTTTTTCAATGCAAACGTTGTTTTTCCAAGTTGCAACCAACTCTCTCTCACACTCACTCACCCACTCACAAACCCACTCACTAGTAAACTGAGTAAATGACAAATTTGCTACTATTGCCACAAACGAGTAAGTGAGTGATTAAGCAAGTAAGGAAGTAAATAATCAACCACACTAAGTCCTTTCTCACACACAGTGATAATTGTTCTCGCACTGGCGCCGGTACTCATCATTTTAGTCGGCCAACACATCATTTTAAATCAAAACCAACTTGCCGGCAGATGCACCTATCTGTTCTGCGCAAAACCTCACTCACTTCTGAGCTCAGCACTAATTTGTATTGCCAGTATTCCAAGGTCGAAGACATTGGCAGGGACGCATGACAGTTTGTGTGTGGGTATGAGAGAGAGCGAGAGAGAGAAGGAGAGAGAGAGAGAGAAAAGAGAGAGAGAAAAGAGAGAAAGAGAGAGAGAGAGAGAAAAGAAAGAAAGAAAAGAGAGAAAGAGACTGTAATGTGTGTGCGTGCGTGCGCGCGCGCGTGTGTGCGCCGTGAGAGATAGAGAGAGGGAGAGAAGAGAGAGACAGGGGGGGGGGGGGGGGGGGGGGGGCGGAAGGCGTAGAAGGACAGACAGGCTCCCAACACAAGGTTTATGAAATATACCTTGAATGCGATAAGGTTTTCAAACAAGTTTATGGTTTTTTCAAACGCACAATATAAAAATGTACACAGTTTTACGAAAATCAAATTTACAGGAGCATCATGATATTACGCACAATCGAAGTCAACAAACAGAATCACTAACTGTGGTTCCCTGCCAGTTCGTTTGTCCATAGACCATTTTGGTCTATGGTTTGTCGCAGAGACAATGTGTGTTTCTACATAGACCAAAATAGCCGGACTTTGGATCATTCATGAGGGATTGAAGTGGCGGAGAAAAAACTGTTACAAGTTTTCGAGTTTCAAAATCCTCCTGGGAAATTTAAATATGACTTGTTGAAAGGTTGTTGTTTTCATCATAACAAGGAAATGATAATTAAAAAGAACACACACACAAAAACAAAACAAAAACCAACACATGCAATTTATGTCGCCAACAATTGTGCAACTACGCACGCACGTACTGGCTCACACACACACACACACACACACACACACTCACACACACACACACACACACGCACGCACGTACGTACACACGCACACACGCACACACACCATGTACGAGTTAACAATAACGATCAACAACAAACGAAAACAGAAGCAAAAGACAGAAAGAAACGGCACAATAAGCGACTGATTTAGTTTCTGCCAGTAGTTCGATCACCTTCACCCCCAAGGTCAGTCAGAATGTATTAACGTAGGGGAAAGGCTCCTAATATGGACCGGCTCCTAATATGGACCATCTCAGTCCTGTTCTGAAAAAACTAACGGCGTTAGAGCGCTCAAAACAATTTCATTCGCTGTATTTATCCTCTCTTGGTAACTAGCACATGTCAAAACAGTTGCCGCTGAGAAACACAAACCTCAAAACCGTTAGGCATTTTCTCTTATTTTCACTTTTGGCAGCGTTCACTCTAAATATGCTGCCTAAAACGAACTCGTTTCTGTCCACAGCCAAAGCTTTTATCACACAGAAATTGCTATATATGACAGCGAAGACCGTATGTATTACATTTTAGCAGTGTTGACCCCGAGTTTATACTGCAAACAAAAAATAATAGCAAAATCTCAAAGTATGTGTGAGTCCCCTAATATGGACCACCTTCAACAAATCGAAGAAAATAAAAGCTAAAGGCAATCTTCATTAATTCATTAAGAAGCTTGCTAAAAATATCCTACAACTAGCCCTCGAGATTTAAAAACAAATATAACAAATAGTCTTCTTTTCGTGGAAGTTGATAATTTCACTTATTTTAACTCTGTTTTTGATAAGCTTCTTCAGTTTCCTGGTGTGCTTCAAATAAAGCTCTCATCAACCCGAAACAGATAAATCTAAAGCATATTTGAATTAGTCTGACTTGCACACTAAGTTGTATCATGTTATTTTGAAGTACAGGGGGCTTTTTACAGTGATTCGTGAAGGCCGCTTCACTGGTCCATATTAGGCGCCCAGGCTCCTAACTATGGACCATTTGTGATTTTTTCAGTATTTAGTTTTTGCTGAATGTCTATCAAAGCTATTTCACTCTAATTAGGCCTAACGGTTAACCTAAGGGAGAACTTGAGGACTACCAAACACAAAATGAAACTTCTTCGCAAGAAAACAAGCTAGTTATCAGCATGAAACAAAAAAGTGGTCCATATTAGGAGCCCTTCCCCTACCATGTGAACTCACATTTCGCTATTTGGAGGAGGTTACTGAACTAATTCGGCACGACATATACAAGAACACGTAACCAAGGACACCAATTCATGAAGATTTTTTTGTTGCTTAATCCGCGGAACAAAGATTATTTCACCATTAAATACAGCACGTTTCTTTGCTTTTGTTGCGGACGTTAAAATCATCCTTTACTGTTCAGACTGAGTAGGCCCTATTATCAGATCAAAACTTGGCTTCGAGTCTGTCTTTTAACGCATCACAAGGTAACGTGCTGATTAGGTTAAGAGGCTTGTGAGGGGCCTATTTTGGGGGCCTGCAACCTGGTACCATGACGTCTGAGAGTCATCCTGATCTGAGAGTGCCGTGGATTGGTGTACAGTTGACCAGCACCCTAGAAAGCTCCGGCTGAGCTCCCCACTTCGTAATTATCTGTAATAAAATGAATTCATACATTCACACAGCGTTTTCAGGTTCTGTGTGTGTGTGTGTGTGTGTGTGTGTGTTTGATTTTGATTGGTTTGCGCAAGAGAGTACAGTGTGAATAAGACATGATCCGAGACACTAAAATCGATCATGATGCGGCGTGTCTGCAGTGACTTGTCGCATCCACGTTGCAGACGACACAATCATGAACCCAAGGGAAGCGACTCTCGCACTCCATTTTCAGTCGTCTGCTCCTGGCTTAGCAACATGGCGTTCACATTTGCTGCGTTTT
This sequence comes from Littorina saxatilis, assembly GCF_037325665.1. Taxonomy (NCBI): domain Eukaryota; kingdom Metazoa; phylum Mollusca; class Gastropoda; order Littorinimorpha; family Littorinidae; genus Littorina; species Littorina saxatilis. The sequence goes on along the minus strand of NC_090261.1, from coordinate 51,387,278 downwards.
GCTACATCGTCGCGCTTGTCCTGTCTGCAGTGTTGATATTTTTCGCAATTTTCCATGTGAGTCCTTTGCATTTGAAAGAAGCTTAGTTAATTTCGCACGGCATGGGATAAGGGGACTGTTCTTATATCAAAGGGACAGTCGAAAATTCTCAATAAGAACCTTCACATTGAAACACAAGGCCGGTGTAGCCTCGGCTACCAGTAAGTTCGTCGTCACACAGTAGATTCGTCACGGGTGACGAAGTTACCGGCAGGGTGGGCGGGTGTTTATGCTTAGAGCTTATGCTTTCAGATGTTTGATTTGTGGGAGAGATTCAAGATTCACATTTTTAATGACAAAAAGCTAGAGGGGAGAGAGAGGGAGAGAGAGAGAGCGAGAGAGAGAGTGTGTGTGTGTGTGTGTGTGAGAGAGAGAGAGAGAGAGATGATGATCATGATGATGATGGAACTTTATTTTTCAAGGATAGAGGTTTAAGGCGACGCCTTTTCTTACAACCGGTCCTTACTTCTAATACAAATGTCTAATGAAAGATAAACAAGTAAAGCAACATGACAAATAAACAAATTAAACGAACGACCCAGCAAACAATCGACAAGTAAGCACAAAATGACAAAGTAAGCAACATACAAATCAAAAGCAAAACATGCAACATGTTAATTGAGGTTACACATGTAAAGTGATCGACGGTAAAATTCACACAATACCAACGTTTACACTAATGCTTACAATGATTATATGATGATGATGAAGATGATGATCATGATGATGATGATTTGATGATGATAATGATGATGATGTTGATGATGATGATGGAAAATCGCAAAATAAAGAGAGAGAGAGAGAGAGAGAGAGATGAATCTCAAACAAAATCCAAATGTCCACACCTAAACAACTTTATTTTCAAATCAGGTACCATCAATTCTGACATACAAGTGAAGCATACATTTTTAACTGTGATGCTATAGCGGCGGCAGTTATACATCTCACCTTGGTAGTCACGTTTTTAATTAAAAAAAGTCTTAATATAAAAAGTGTTCGATCTATGACATTTTAGAATCACAAAGTCATAGGAAGTCATAGATCCGGTCATCGGTTATCATCATTCTACAGAGGCATGAAGTGACTCGCGGCCCGCAGAGTTTGTCATGGGGTCTTCTCGTGCGCGATGAGGCGGTCCCACATCCTGAACAGACGGGCAGTGGTGGTGCGTGCTGCTGACCGATGTCGTCGCACCACGGCTGACTCTCGCAGCAGGATCATGTTAATGTCCACTAGTGATGCCTCGGCTCCTAGGAGGTTCAGCAACAAGTACATGTTCAGTTGGCCCCGTGTTGCCTTGGTGTTAAGGTGATGATGCCAACCCTCCACGTCGTTGTTGGTTCTGATGGTGCGGTAAAAAACCGACCAACTCGCCGGGGGCCATGTCGGGGTCTCCAGCCCTTGTGTGCCGGACGTACGCACAGATACTGCGCTGCCCATCTGTCGCGGCCTTCCCCCTCGAGTTCGGCAAGCGTGGGCTGTATCTTCTCCCTAGGCAGGCATGGAAGGGCGAAGATCTGGCGACAGTACCTGTGCATCGCAGGGTCTGTGTTGTATCATTAGAACACATTGGTAGTCATAGCGGCGCTTCCCAGACATCAACGCAAATGCAAGTGGAAGCTGCTTCAACTGGTCGTCAACGCGGGCAAAGGCATGGATACTCCATAGCTGTGTGAATGGGGCTTTGGCGACCTTGAAGGTAGCGTCCACAAACCATCGCCGGGCCTTGCTGAGGAGATGAGCCTGCTGTTTCGTGTAGAATAACAAATGCCTACGTGTGCCCGCTCTAATATCGGCAAACTCGAACTCCTCTGGTGCATGCTGGGTCAGAAGGTCAAAATCGAGGTCTGTTGGATGTTTGGGTCGGCTACGTTGACGGTGGTTGTTGGCGTTTCTCCCCAGATACTCGTTGGGCCTCTGGTTGGGAACTCGCTGGGTGTCATGAAGCAGTGTCTCAGCGATGGCGTATGCCGACTGGAACGGGTTGTCCCTGGCCATGCCCTTAACATCCCTTGAAAGCTTTGCCTTCACGGCAGTCCCAGATCCGGCAGCATGCTGATGTGACTGCTGGCTGGGTGTAAATACAGCGCTCTCCTGCCGAACCATGAACCATCGCCGAGCAGTTGACTCGCAGTGCGGTTGCGTGTGGTACAGCGGGCCATGTAACTCAGTACATCACGGCCCTGCCTATGTACACCGTATGTGTACCCGTCAGAATCAACCAGCAACGGATGACCCATCTTGGTAGCTCTCGGAATGATCTCAAACGTGACATCACCCTGGTCATTATCCATGGCATCTGACACCACATGCTCGTCAAGCAGGGACGGCTCCTCCAGTTCCATGGGAACAGCAAACGAAGGCTCTGAAGTGTCTGCATCAGGCTCATCATCACCACCACCACCACCCATCTCAGGGTGCTGAGACAGGTACAGCTCTGCCAGTGCACTGTCTCTATCGGGCTCATCATCACTGTCTGCATCAGGCTCATCATCACCACCACCACCACCCATCTCAGGGTGCTGAGACAGGTACAGCTCTGCCAGTGCACCGTCTCTATCGGGCTCATCATCACTGTCTGCATCTGACTCATCATCACCACCACCACCACTCATCTCAGGGTGCTGAGACAGGTACAGCTCTGCCAGTGCACTGTCTCTATCGGGCTCATCATCACTGTCTGCACCAGGCTCATCATCACCACCACCACCACCCATCTCAGGGTGCTGAGACAGGTACAGCTCTGCCAGTGCACTGTCTCTATCGGGCTCATCATCACTGTCTGCATCAGGCTCATCATCACCACCACCACCACCCATCTCAGGGTGCTGAGACAGGTACAGCTCTGCCAGGGCACCGTCTCTATCGGGCTCATCATCACTGTCTGCATCTGACTCATCATCGCCACCAACCCCACCAACTTCCATCTCAGAGAGTTCTGACTGTGCCACTGCCACACAGTCCTGGCATCGCCAGTCCAGTTCAATATCTCCCCTCACGGCACGCCTATAAGTTGCACGGTCAATACCAATGCCACAGATGCGGTGTTGCCATCTGCCACATGGCCCATCACAGAGCAAGGCCTCCTGTCTACTCAGGTGACCGCCACCTGACACACAATGCAATCGACTGCACTATCCATAGCGAATCTGGAGCTGTTATGCCAACTGCCAGTTTGTCCATCATTATATGTGGCCATTTCTGCGAAAAGGGACCCTGTTGATCTAAGCCTCTGATTGGAGAAACGCGGGGTCAAAGTTAGAGCAAAATGTAAACAAACTTTGCTGTGCTGACTGATGCCCACTTCAAGTTGAATTTGTAAAATGTTCAATGAATTATCAGCGATAGTACAATGAACAGCAATTTAAAGTAATGGAAAATAGTCTTGGGATCAACATTACAAACTTCTACAAATGTTTATGTTCATTCCTCCTCAGGAAAAACACATCGAACCGATGACAAGTTGACTGCGATGATGCCGAAAATGCCGACAGAGTGTTTTGTTGTGCTTCGAGAAAAAAAATTTCGTCGCTAGTTTTGGTCAAGTTAAAACAACTTACCTATTTTTTTTTTAATGTTTGACAGTAAGCTTAATATAAACTTTCATCTGGAAGCACATTCAGCAAAGTGATGTAGCCAAATCATCACACAGCTACATTTCACTAGACGGATCTATACGCATAGTTCAGGTAGATCTGACTTTCACGCGACCGTAGCACTGTACGAAAAAGCAGACGACAAATGCAGTTGCCCGATGAAGAACAGTTACTCCCCGTTTACATCTTTAGTTGCTTCCCTTGCTAAAGTTACTGATATTTAGATCAGTGGTTACTGACTGGGGCATTCTGTTCTTTGCAGCTGTGAATTCTGATAGTGGAAGGGCAAGTCAGTCTTCTCAGTTGAACACGGAATGTTCTGCTGACAGAAGTCACTTTGGGATAAGACAACGATTTTGTTGACGAGGTCAATGCTGTTAATTCAGAATAATTTTGTTGCACTTCGCCCGGACATTATTTTGTGACTCCGAAGTCGAAGCAGATCTACTTTGATCACGATGGTGTTGTAAAGGCGCGATGACAACGCACACTACTAATCGGTTAAAGAGTTCTCCAAGAGCATAGGCCTATTGCGAAGCAAGGTCTTCCTCTTCCTGATCGTTTGAATGCCCGGACATCGTAAATGAGAACCTGTTGCTCTTACCGTTTGCTGTCTCCACTTAGATCTATGACAGGCTACAATTTCAGGTAAGTTACCATATAGACTGCAGTGTGTGTTTTGTGTGTGTGTGTGTGCGCGCGCGCGCAGCTTGTGTGTGTGTGTGTGTGTTGTGTGAGGGTTTCTGTATGTGTGTGTGTGTGTGTGTGTGTGTGTGTGTGTGTGTGTGTGTGTGAGATAGAGAGAGAGAGAGAGAGAGAGAGAAAGAGGGGTAGATAGAGGAAGAGAGATGATAATGACAATGATGATTTTGATGATGATGATGATGATGATGATGATGATGATGGTGGTGGTGGTATGTGTGTACGTGTAGTATGTTTTTAAACTCCTCTTTTTTTTTATTTAACCAATGTTACTCTCTTTCTCTCAGTTTGCTGGCGTGGAACAGCAAACAAGTCCAGCAATTCACCGGACAGTGCAACAACAAAAGACAGAAGTGCCTGGCCACAAAGCAGGTGTTCGACAGAATGGGGCAACAGCAATGTCCAGCCGGTTCCAGTTCCAAGGAAATCAGCATGGTTTACCCTTGGGACTTTGCTCAGTAGGTAAAGACATATTAATACTTTACAATTTGTCAGTACATGTACTTTAAAAAAAAAAGGGGGGAGCAATACAGTTATATTTGTGTTTATGTGCTGTTTTCTCCAACAAAGAAGCACACACACAGACACACACACACACACACACACACACACACACACACACACACTACATTTTCGATAATGTCACCATACCATACCAGCTTAGAAATGGCAAGTGGACAGGTACCCAAAACCAGACTTGAGCTGTGCAAATAGTGGTTAGTAAATAATATGTTGATCAACTCTGTGGTTGCCTTTGTTTCAGAGAAGCAAATCGTCTACCTTGCGAATGAGGCAGGGGTACAGAGGAGGGTAGCAACTTCAGTCTTCGGCATGGTGCATCAATACTTAGGCATGCAGTTTTGTGTGTGAATGAACAGCACAAATCCATTTTGAAAATGTCTTGATCGTCGGCCACATCAAGTTCGACCCTGATTGGCATTTCAGTTTGTTGAAAGTAAAGGGAGACGTTCGATAGCAGAGTGCACGGATGACATTTTCAATTCAGTGAAGTGATGGACAGACTGACAGACCCACGTGTGCAAGGACACACAGCACCATATGTTACTTTCTACAACTGGAAGCTGTATTTACCAAGGAAACTGAACAATTAATCCTTGTTATGAAATTTAGAAGTACCACAACTTCAAGTCGACAGACAGCCTCAAATAGTTTGTGTTTGTATGTGCGTGGGTGAAGAAAGAATAGAACATGGCGGGGGGAGAGGTAGTATGAAAGAAGAAGAAATATTCGAGAAAAAAAATCATATGGCTGATTGTTTTTACATTTAGTCAAGTTTTGATTAAATGTTTTAACATAGAGGGGGAATCGAAACGAGGGTCGTGGTGTATGTGTGTGTGTGTCTGTGCGTGTGTGTGTGTAGATCGATTCAGACTAAACTACTGGACCGATCTTTATGAAATTTGACATGAGAGTTCCTGGGTATAAAATCCCCAGATTTTTGATTTTTTATTTCGATAAATGTCTTTTATGACGTCATATCCGGCTTTTTGTAAAAGTTGAGGCGGCACTGTCACACCTTCATTTTTCAATCAAATTGATTGAAATTTTGGCCAAGCAATCTTCGACGAAGGCCGGACTTCAGTATTGCATTTCAGCATGGAGGCTTAAAAATTTATTTATGACTTTGGTCATTAAAAATCTGAAAATTGTAATAAAAATATTTTTTTATAAAACGATTGAAAATTACTTTTATTTTATTCTTCATCATGTTCTGATTCCCAAAAACATATAAATATGTTATATTCGGATTAAAAACAAGCTCTGAAAATTAAAAATATAAAAATCATGATTAAAATTAAGTTTACGAAATCGTTTTAAAAACAATTTCATCTTATTCCTTGTCGGTTCCTGATTCCAAAAACATATAGATATGATATGTTTGGATTAAAAACACGCTCAGAAAGTTATAACGAAGAGAGGTACAGTAAAGTGTGCTATGCAGCACAGCGCAACCGCTACCGCGCTGAACAGGCTCGTCACTTTCACTGCCTTTTGCACTAGCGGCGGACTACGGTGATTGTGAAAAAAATGCAGTGCGTTCAGTTTCATTCTGTGAGTTCCACAGCTTGACTAAATGTAGTAATTTCGCCTTACGCGACTTGTTTCTTCTGCATGGGAGGAGAGAATGATAGAAAAAGACGAAAAAGTAAAAATTAGGGTAACGTTACAAAAAGGGCAATAACTCTGGAATGAAACATTATTTTGACCTAAAACCATACAAGTAATAACGGCAGATGATTGAACTTACTATTTCCCGGCAAAAGTTTGTTTTTAAAAGTTTGGCCATTTTAAGTCATTTTGGGGGTATCTCCAAAAAAGGGTCATAACTCCGTGAAAAATAAATTTGAAGGTCTGAAATTCTCACATCACGTTCTAAATATAACAGTCTGTCAAATAAAATCCAAAACTCAAAATCGATAAATTTGTCAACAAGGTCCCTTTTCGCAGAAATGGCCACATATAGTGGTCTTGTGTTAATTTCGTAGATAACTGCTCAACTGAGCAGTTTTCACACGGCACAGTCCGAGCGTTGTTATTTCAAAACGCGAGATCTACTCATTGAGCAGTTCTCAACTGAGCAGTTTTCACACGGCACAGTCCGAGCGTTGTTATTTTAAAACCCGAGATCTACTCATTGAGCAGTTCTCAACAGCCTGTAGTCTGAGAGAGGGAGAGAGAGAGAGAGAGAGAGAGAGAGAGAGAGAGAGAGAGAGAGAGAGAGAGAGAGAGAGAGAGAGAGAGAGAGAGAGAGAGAGAGAGAGAGAGAGAGAGAGAGAGAGAGAGAGAGAGAGAGAGAGAGAGAGAGAGAGAGAGAGAGAGAGAGAGAGAGAGAGAGAGAGAGAGAGAGAGAGAGAGAGAGAGAGAGAGAGAGAGAGAGAGAGAGAGAGAGAGAGAGAGAGAGAGAGAGAGAGAGAGAGAGAGAGAGAGAGAGAGAGAGAGAGAGAGAGAGAGAGAGAGAGAGAGAGAGAGAGAGAGAGAGAGAGAGAGAGAGAGAGAGAGAGAGAGAGAGAGAGAGAGAGAGAGAGAGTCCTATGACTTCAACCTCACTGTCAAGGAGGCAGAGAAACTCAATGTGAGGAGAGGGAGGGGTGGAAGGAGGTGGAGGGAGAGAGAGAGAAAGAAAGAGAGAGAGAGAGAGAGAGAGAGAGAGAGAGAGAATAAACAACTTCAGACTCAGACTCAGAACTTTATTACAATAGGATAAAAGTTTTAGGCAAAGCCTATTCTTCCAACCTGTCCTTTATACAACACATAAAGACAGACGCACATAAAAAATATGAATTCAATCATATAAAATACAGAAATACATTGTATGGAATGCAACACAATGTGCATTTAAGGAATATTACATAAGGAGAACTCAAAAATTACAAAATTACATTGACATAGTTATACCTTTCATTTGGGAATAAAGTTGCTCCGATCAGCTACACATCCGTTAACACTAGTACAAAATGTTTAACAAAATAACAATCGAACAAGACATTTCATTCACGAATGATGTGTAAACGTGACTGTCTCTTAAACATTTTCACTGAAGTTGCATTTCTTATCTGTTGGAGGAAGGAGTTCCAGAGAAACGCTCCCGAGAAAGCTAAGCTCGATTTGTAGAGGTCTATGCGAGGTATAGGAGGGATGATTTTTTGGGACCCATATCTTTTTGTGGCATGTTTGAAATGTGATTGCAAATATTTAGGACAGTCGTCATTTAGAATTTTATACATGAACACGTCAACTGATCTTTCAAGGGGAGGAAATTCAGGAGCTTTAGTTTATCATCCATGGACCTATTCAAATCATGCAGAATAAGTTTTGCAGCTCGCGATGCAGGGAATTGAGTCTTTTTAAATGAACATCACTGCAGTTATCCCAAAGTGTCGATGCGAAGTTTATATGAGGCATTATGTGGGCGTAATAGAACATTTTGAGTGCTGCAGAATCTGCGTAATGCCTTAAAGCCATATGTACTCGATGACTATACACGCTAATTGCTTTACCAACAGCTGAAGACATGCTAAATTAAGTTCCCTGCAAAATATTGTGGTCTAGGACCCCTTCAATGTTGAGATATGTTAATTTTCATTTTGATCTGGATCGTCCTATTTATAGATTTGCCAACAGAGGTAGCGTTGACGCAAGGGAAATAACTCCGCGTCTTTGTTTACATCCAAAGTTTTTGAGACTCTAAAACAAGCTGTAATGCATGTATATGGTCCGCGCATGGCGACATATCGTCATTACATGGTCTTATGGTGCGTTTGACATCGATTATGGGCAAACTACACTTTGTAAACACGGGAGCGCGTACATATGCCTTTAATTTTGATAACCGGTACAAATTTTTTGATTCTAGTTTGCAAATATTACTCAAATGAGTTTGCCATTTCAACTCTTGATCAATGGTAACACCCAATAATCTATGTTCCCTAACTTGCTGCACTTGAGTTGAACCAACTGACAGTTGTAATTGTAAAGGACTTAATAGGTGTTTTTGTCTTGTGGTTATCACCATACTCTTTGTTTTAATCGGATGAATGATCATTGCATTAGAAACGCACCACTCAGTGATTTCATCCACACTTGTTTGAAGAGAAGAGTTGACGGATTCCAAAGATTTTTGACTGGTGTGAACAGACGCGAAGAACTCACATCTAACTTTTTCATCGGACACATGAAGGGGTAAATCATTTATATATATAAATACAGAACAAGATACGTAGGTCCTAATACAGACCCTTGAGGGACACCACTCCTGACAAACTCGTTTGACGAAGTTTTACAGTTAATGGATACATACTGTTTCCGTTTTGAAAGATACGATTAAAAAAAGGCACAGGCGGAGTCGTCTTTTAAATAGCGACATCGTCGAGTCTGAAAAGGGTTCAAAACAGCGCAACGTTTTATTCGTTTATTTCCTGAAAAACGGCTCCAATGACAGTTTTAAAGGTTGATACACAACATTCAAATGTTGTTTTATCTTATATCTAATGTTTGCTACTACAGAGACAATATCACGAGCAAGTGTGGTAGCTTCTAATTCTTCTTCTTCAGTGTTCCAGAGAGAGAGAGAGAGGGGGGGAGGGAGGTGAAAGGTTGTATTACCATTACATAACAGCCGCGCTCGGACTACTGTGGCGAAGTTACTGTGGCGAAGTTACCGGGGACCGGTGACGAATCTACCGTGTGACGAACTTACTGGTATCCGTAGCCTCGATGTGTAGTCGAAGTCAGTTTACATGGCCATTAAAATGTTGCGTCCATAGTTTTTGTCCTTTTGTGTGACTCTTATTTGCTGAACAATTTAGGTGTCTCTGCTAATGTAGTTCTATGTGCCGTGCATGAGAAATATGATAATGGTGTATGTAATTATGTGTGAAGACTGTCACTGAAAGAGGAAACCACTGCTGCGTTGTTCTTGTACTTGTAGATCAAATTTTAACCAAATTAATCTTCGATGATCGATCAAAGGAAGACTCATCGCTTTTAAACATCAAACATGCAGTAAGAAGGTCTGCCGTAACCTCCACAGCTGCACAGACTCCTTTCCCTCTTTTTATTTCCCTCTTTTTATCGTGCTTTTCCTTCCAGCTGGCCCACCCCTCACATACGCACCCCCTCTACCTAGTACCTTATATATATATGTTGAAACTTATTTCATTCTACCTGTATCAACCAAACCAGAAGTGTGCGCACGGGTGATGTGTTGTGAGATTTCACTCTCCTAGTCGTTTACAAAGTATGTCCGGCATTCTGAGGTCATAGAAATTTAAGATTCTTGTAGCAATTATAAGAACCCACGATATATTTGTGACATGTAACAATAATGAATTGGTATGTTTGATTTATATTTATTAACTTGCCTTCTGTTATTTTTGCAGATAATTGCATTTGATGAGCTGAAGACTGACTACAAGAATCCTATAGACCAGTGTTCCAGTCTAAATCCAGTAAGGAAAAAAATAATGCCTGGCTGAGAAAAAAAAATTCTTTGTTTTAAAACTAGCAGATGTATAGTATTTGAATTTGATATTCAATATTATGCTAATGGTATGTGATAACAATTCACTTTTTTTGTTAGCTTTAACTAAATATATTGTATGTTATGTGGATGTGCGACCGGCACGGTTGGCCTAGTGGTAAGGCGTCCGCCCCGTGATCGGGAGGTCGTGGGTTCGAACCCCGGCCGGGTCATACCTAAGACTTTAAAATTGGCAATCTAGTGGCTGCTCCGCCTGGCGTCTGGCATTATGGGGTTAGTGCTAGGACTGGTTGGTCCGGTGTCAGAATAATGTGACTGGGTGAGACATGAAGCCTGTGCTGCGACTTCTGTCTTGTGTGTGGCGCACGTTATATGTCAAAGTAGCACCGCCCTGATATGGCCCTTCGTGGTCGGCTGGGCGTTAAGCAAAAAAAAAAAAAAAATGTGGATGTGCTTGGGTGGTGATGTGCACTTGCTTGACAAAAGAAAAGAGTGTCTGTGTATGGGAATGTATGTGTGTGGGAATGTATGTGTGTGGGAATGTGTGTGTGTTTGTATGTTTGTTTGATAGTTAGCACAGTACTATCTTAAAACAATCTTAAAGCTTTAGGTCTTTTCTCACAACTTATCCATGTTCTTTTTCTTTTTTTTTTCAGCTGGTGCTGCCAGAGTACATTCTGCACATATTTTTCTCATTACTATTCCTCTTAAGCTTCCAGTTTGGTTCTTTGATATGGAATGTGCCTCTAATTGCTTACCACGTCCGAAGGTGAGCTATCCTGTTTGTTCTGCTTGGTTAACGGTTACTTTTTGCCTTATCAATAGTGCACACAATAACTTTAAAGTTTATTCAGGTCTCTTTCATGCAACATTTCAGACTCTTATTTAAAGGCTATAGTCTGCGATACGCTGAACAACCACATCTGCAATAGTGCAGTCAAGAAGAGCTTGGATTATTAGACTACAGACCTTCTAATGACACGCTAGCAGTCATGAAAAGCTTAGGTTTCATATCCATGATAATAAATGATTGCTCCCCCCCCCCCCCCCCCCCCAAATGTCTCACTCATAAAAGTATGAGACACCATGCCTGCAGGATGCACTTAAAAATATCCACCGACCAAATCTTAAAATGTCACTTATTTACCTGTTGTTCTCCATTTGACAATAACCTTTTCCCATGTTATCGGAAATTCCTGTACTGAATAAACTCTTGTTTTAATCAAAATGTTGCTGCAGGTACATGCAGCGGCCTGTGATGAGCTGCCCGGGTCTCTACGACCCCACCACCATCATGAATGGAGAGGAGCTCAACCGAGCCCAGAAAGAGGGCTGGGTCAAACTGGGCTTCTACCTGGTCTCCTTCTTCTATTACCTGTACAGGTAAAGTCACAGTCTCACAGATGTTTGCTATGTTTCAGGACAACTAGTCTTGTGGTTGTATCTTGTCTCCTGTACTGGTTAGGTCTATCAAGTATTTCCTGTTTTCCGCCCAAGACAGTCTGGGTTTGTATCCTGTCTCCTTGTTCTATTACCTGTACCGGTGAGGTCTCTCAGTGGTTTGTAGTTTTTCAGGTAAGCATGTCTGGGCTTGTACCTTGTCTCTTTGTTCTGTTGCCGGTACAGGTATGGTCTCCTAGATGGTTATTTTTGTTCACACTAGTCAGTCTGTCTGTTTATTTACACCCCCGGTATAGGGGTGTGTATAGGATTCGGTCGATGTGTTTGTTTGTTTGTTTGTTTGTTTGTGTTCGCATATAGATCTCAAGAATGAACGGACCGATCGTCACCAAACTTGGTGAACAGGTTCTATACATTCCTGAGACGGTCCTTACAAAAATTGGGACCAGTCAAACACACGGTTAGGGAGTTATTGGTGGATTAAAATTATACAAGGACTTATAGAGGGACATATTAATGGTCAAAGGGAAATAACCATTCTCACTGCCACCAACTGAGAAGGTTATTTCCCTTTGACGGGGGTGTTTTTCCTACCTCGGAGGAATTTCTTGTTTTTGTATAGTACCGGTACATTTCTTTTGAATGATTTTATATTAATGTGTTTGTGCTTGATGGTGTATATAAGCAATTCTTTTTTTCTGTTTCAGCATGATCTACACTTTGGTGTCATCTTGAGGGAAACCACTTCTTCAAAATCAAGATGGCCACTTTGAGGATTCGTATGCATGAGAAAGTGAAATGGAATGTGCATGTACTGGAAAGCAAAACGACTGAATTGCATCATTTTAAGGCAGAGCTCAGTCGTTAGTAGCACTCAATTCGCAGAAAATGGTTGTTGTGTAGTGAATATGTTAAGACTTTTGATTGGTTGCTTGTGAAATGCAAGTGAGTGTGTATGGTGCTGTAAATAAATTAGCAATTCTTTGATGTTCATGTTGTTGCAGTGGAAATTTACGGAGACATTTAAATGTTAGTTTTGGTCAGTTGTCAGTTACCAGAATTTTGCATTTTATTATTGTCAAGTTCTGCTCTTTGTTATTTTTTAAATTTTATTTTGAAAGCCATTAATGGTTTCTTATTTAAGCGTCAGTTCGAACAGCTGCTATTGCTTTTATACCACAGGACACGGAAATGTCAACTGATTATGCACATGGGGTTGCTACTTACTTCCCCTTGTCTTTCTGTTCATATCATTTACATGTGATTTTACACGAGCAGGAGAATTTTCAGGTCACATCATACAAAGCAAAGCAATACTATTTTTGTCACTTTTTGAGCACCTGAGATCAACAGCAAAACTAACACATGGGAGATAAAAGAGAGATGGCTTACTGTCCTACAGGCTAAATATTTCGCCTCTTAACAAGATATTGTGTATATGATTCGAGTTTTACACCCTCACGGCTTTTGACGAGATACACAAGTGTATGCGTGTTTAGGTGGTATCAGCCATCTGCACTTATGGCAGAATGACCAAGATCTTTTACGTGCCATTGTGGTGACACGGGGGTTGGACATGGCTTCCGTCTCTGGGTCTGCACATAAAGTTGACCCGTGTCCCTCCCAGCCCGAAATCGAACCTGCGACCTTCCGATCACAAGTCCAGTGCTCTACCAACTGAGCTACCGGGCCCGCGCATGGGAGATAGTGTCACATCTGATTGATATAGCTCCAGTGTTATTTATTACAGAAAAGAAAGTGTACAAAATAAAAATCAATTTTGGATTGCCTTTTTCATAACAGATGTGTAGCTCTAGATGTATGGTTAACTAGGTGAGAAAGGGTTTAATCTATTGTTTTATCATTATTATTATTTTGATTACTTTTGGATGATAAGTATTTCCTGACTTGTATCAGAACAATTTTGCTGCATAATACTGTACACATGTAATACAAACACAGACACACACACACACACGCACACACACACACATGCGAGAAGGCCAACCTTGCCTGGTTGGTAACTGGTAACCAGACTTTTTGGCTTGCATGATTTGTATGTGGTTGCTTTGTTTTGTTTCTCTATCTACTTTTTATGCAAAGCCACTTAGAACAATCATAAAACTATTTGCAATACTTTGGTAATTATGATTTATAAGATCAATTAACATGGTGTTTGCTGCTATTGCTCAATGGCATTTATTCATTGTTCACTATACTCAGCATGTTTAATAATTTTCAAATTAAACCATGGATAAAATGAATACATTAATCAGCTTTGAAAGTGAAAAAGGTTTCATGTTTGCCTGGGCAATGTATTGCTCACTGTCTTTCTGCAAAAAAATAACTGCTTTATTTTGTTCTATCCACCTGTGGGGCTGTCAATTATTTTGCTGGCACTGACTGTCATTTTTAGGTGTGCATTATTTTTTTAGTCTTTGTTGATGCCCTGTCTTTTTTCTAGTATGGTGAACTGAACAATTACACCTGCATGAATGATGAATGTATGAGTACTTGAACATCTACTTAACTTTAGTATGTTTCTGCTCGCGGTATGTATCCGGTAAAAGTGTCATTTTCAAACTGATGTATGTAAACAAGTGGAAATCCTGAGGCTGAGTGCCTTTTCCTTTTATTATTTACTTTTAAGCTTACCATCTGCCAACTTTCCCACCTACCCCCCGCGGGTTAGGGGGAAGAATTTACCCGATGCTCCCCAGCATGTCGTAAGGGGCGACTAACGGATTCTGTTTCTCTTTTTACCCTTGTTAAGTGTTTCTTGTATAGAATATAGTCAATTTTTGTAAAGATTTTAGTCAAGCAGTATGTAAGAAATGTTAAGTCCTTTGTACTGGAAACTTGCATTCTCCCAGTAAGGTAATATATTGTACTACTTTGCAAGCCCCTGGAGCAAATTTTTGATTAGTGCTTTTGTGAACAAGAAACAATTGACAAGTGGCTCTATCCCATCTCCCCCCTTTCCCCGTCGCGATATAACCTTCGTGGTTGAAAACGACGTTAAACACCAAATAAAGAAAGAAAGACCAAATAAAGAAAGAACTTTCCCACCTCAGTTGCTAGTCTGTTCTTATCTGTGCCTGCCTTGTAGTGACTTGATTTCAGAGCTGTTATTCCTTGTCTCAGTATTTGTTGTGGAAGTGAAAATTGTTTAGCAAGATCTGTGGTCATCTGTGCTTTTTTGTTTTGTTACCTGTACACACTCGTATATTGGTGTGTGAATCAGTGGGTATGAATGGTTATAAAACAAACTCGCGAAGGATTGGAACATTTCTATTGTTTTGAATTTGTTTTTGTTGCTGTGAAATTTGTTGTTTTTATTACTTCTTTTTACATTTCATGAAGATTTTTTTTGTCAAAGTAAATTTGTGTGTGTAAACATTCAACTGACCCCTTCCTGGTAAAAAACACGAACTCAACTTTCGTCTGTTCTAACATAGAATATTTGTACAGATGTTTAAGTGCACACAGACTCTTTAGATCAAGAACATATTCTAGTCTGGGTACTGTAGTTTGCTTTGGCAGATTTGCACAGTTGAGGATGTGCGATTGGGGAGAGAGTTTATTTCCTCGTGCAAAATAAACAAATTTGTCCACTGTCAGGAATGTTAGATCAGAAATTTTGAGCAGATCTTGTTGTTAAAAAAATAAACTGCAAATATAAATAGCATACTGTATATATACCTTGATACAGAAAATTTTTATTTGAGTGATGAATGTTCATTTGGTATAGCTTATACCATAGACCTATATTTCTAAACATAGGTCCCTGCTTGTACCAAGTGTGTATAGACTTTCAAGCAAAACAAGAATTACTAGTTAATTGTCAGAATCAGACTTTGTGAAAGTGAAGATTCTCAGTATGAACTCAATTTTCTGATACTGAAAAGATAGCAATTTCAAAAGTAGCAAGATATATATATCATATCTTGTATGTACTGCATGACCAGTAAAATAAGTAAACATAATGTAAAGTCATGTGCAGTAGCAGATCTTTCCTTTCATTTACCTTTCGTTTGTTGTATTACCATCTGATTTGTATAGCTTTTGATGATCCAGTTGTTTTTGGTTGTAGCTGTTTACATTTATGTAATAAAAGAATTTTGTGAAATCAGAAGTTGCCCGAAAGTGTACAGTCATTTGGTCTTTGTGAGTTTGTTGCAGTGTTCAATACTTTTCCAACTGGATTCACTGCCTCTTACCTCCCACCCATCTTCTGTCTGTTTCTCTGTCGGTCTCTTAGTTTGTTTCTGATCTGTCAGCATAAAGATCCATCAGAGGTTGAACACCTCAAGAATAGAAGAGAGTTTACATACCGGTAGTTTTGTGCAATGAGAAGTTTAATTATGACCTGACGAGCATAATTGCAGAACAAGGGAGAGCATTACGTGTCTATGTAATTTTCTCAATACGTTGGGTTGCTTCCCCTAGACTTTCATCGGTCCATTCTTTCCCTGCACAGTCTAAAATAGATGA
>NC_090261.1:51358545-51366045 GCF_037325665.1 Littorina saxatilis | reverse complement strand
GAAGCGCTCTCCGCGACGTCTCCACACTCGGATGCGACCATCAGTAGGTTCCAAGCAAAAGCGGGACTCATCTGTAAACAATACCTGAGCCCACTGCTGACGTTGCCACCTCACATGTTGAGCGTACCAGGCTCGGCGAGCTGCTCGGTGATTAGCAGTCAGGGTTGTTCCTCGGACTGGACGCCTTGCACGCAAGCCAAAGTTGTGTAAGCGGTTTCGGATCGTCTCACCACTAACAGTGTTGGTGGTAGCTTGTAGGCGTTGCCTAATGTCGTTTGCCGTAGCCATTCTTTGTTGCATGGCCTGCCTCTGAATGAAGCGATCCTCTCTTTGTATGGTGACTCTGGGCCGACCAGAACGTTGTCGCTCCTGCACTCTTCCAGTTGCTTGGAATCTCTGTTTTAGTCTGATGACGACAGAGGGAGCCACTGCAAGCCTCTGGGCCACTTGCCTGGCAGCAACACCGTCTTGTAGCCATCCTATTGCCCTTCCTCTATCCAAATCGCTCAGTTTTCTTCGTGGGGGCATGTTGCTACTGTGCCTAATTGTGTCAGCGTGTCAATCTTTAAACACAAGCTGGTGAGCGATGTTCATAGCCAGGACCCTGTTGTAGCACGTGCATCACAACCTTTTGCCCTGGCATGCGTTCCGCAAATGTCATGGGGCTATAAAAAAACACCCTTTTTCTTCCAAAATGCAGAAGCTTTTGAGAAGTCCCACAAAGGGAAATAACTCTGCCTGCCAAACAAAATTCTAGGTCAAGACTCATTGTTCAATTGTTAATTCAAGCACATTAATCTTTTAATTATTATGTCGATGTTTAATTGTTTGGCAATTTTTTATAATTAGATCCGTTTTTTCAACCGATCCTTAACTTGTTTTGAAGAGTGTACTTTCCAGCATTCGAGACAACACTATTTTGATACGTGTTCTCTACCAGCAGGACCTATAACTCGCAGATTGACATCAGCGTCAGTCACATAAATAATTCGACACACATACGCGCGCGCACGCACACACACACACACACACACACACACACACACACACACACGGACGCACACACACACACACACCGGCACACACACACACACGCACACACACACACACACACACACGCACGCACGCACGCACGCACAACTCTCATTCTGCGCAGAAAGGTGCCAGGCTTTATTATTTTCGGTAAGTGTCTCAACGGAAAGATGCTCATATGAGTCCCAGGTGAACACGTACACCCTCGGATCAATAATGATTTATAAGATGGTCCGGCACAAGGAAAGGAAGGAAACGGTCAGTGCACTGCTCCCCATGACAGTGCATACAGGTGTGTCAACAAGTAAGAACAGGTTGTACGAGTCACTGTGGGCGGATAGGCATTGACAGAATGAGCAGCCTGTCAAGGTGAACACGTGCAAAGTAAGTAAGGCCCTGTCACGAACTGAAAACTCTGCCTGAACAATCCTTCTCATTGCGGTCAATGCGCATGCGCTAATATGGGGAGATTAATCAGGTCGTGAACAACCTAACCCTAACCCTAACCCTAACCCTTACCCTTACCCTTACTCTAATCCTAACCCTAACCCATGGTTCGTTCGGTCAAAGGGTCGCATTTTTTAAGTCCATGATAGGCGCATGCGCATTGACCGCAATGAGAAGGATTGTTCAGCAGAGGTTTCAGTCAGTCCTGATACCGGCGCTCACCTATGTAACACCAGCAGGACAGACGACGCACTGCAGATTATTGAGGTGATTCTTTTTTTTCCCCAGCCCGCGACACGTTGCGTGAAAAGAAAACAGGCCAAGTACTCGTCATAATCCCTATCGCAGCATGTAGTGTAGTGGCGACTGCGCAGTTGTATTTTGCCCTAACAGCGGTTCTGTGTCTGCCGTGTGTAACCACTGCAGTTTCACTTCGCTGCCATTGACTGTCATTGCATGAACAAAAACAAAAAGTACTTTATCGTTCGTCGGGCTGTCAATCAAGCCATTTTATTTTCTATCTGATGATATATCATTAGTACAAGATACTGTTTAATATTAGTCAACTCCAAGTAGTAGCTTCAGTTTCACTATATATAACACCCTGGACGTTATTGCTTCAGTTTCATCTTGAAGCCGCGGTCGTGCCCGGACCTCAGTAATTCATAGCTCAGACTTTTGACAAACATACATTTGACAAAATGATGTGTGCGCCTGTTACAGATAAATGTTGAATCATTGTGAACAGTAAAAGGCTATGCTGCACTGATGCACTTTATTTCGTGTTGCATGGCTCCGAGCAGTAGCATGTTTATGGCATCGTGAACGTACGACCGTACGGTGGGAAATGTATCATCACTGCAGAGGTTGCGGGGAGAGCAATCGAATACTTAGTACGGAACCGAGTCAACAATGACAATTTTTCTCGTCTCAGATTGCCGATGTATTATCCCGTTTGCTGACACCAAGGGGCGGAGGGCGTTCCGTTAGAGTAAAACTGGTGTTATATACCAGCATGGGCACTCTGAGACGAAAAACTTACGATATCCGTCGCTTAATACTTCCGTACTGAGTTTTTCGTCGTTGTTCCCACCCCTTCTATACTGACTTTGCTTGACGGACGAGAAGACAACCGGCTGTGTTTTTTTTTGTGTGTGTGGGTTTTTTTTGTATCGCGTTGAACGTACAAACACATAATAAAACATTGCATATCGCTAGAAAAAAAATATATTGACGGAAGCAAATGTACTGGCATTTTACACGGCATTTTTCTGTGTTGTCTTATAACACGATGCTGGGAATACAGAAGAAAAAAACAAAACAAAGAAGTCAAACAAAATATAACCAATAGACTGTAAAGTTAAAGCTAAAGACACTGAAAGACGTTATCCAGCTCTGGACATTACGACAAACCTTGCATCACCACCTCCTCCTCCCCCCCCCCCCCCCCACACCCCACCCCCTCTCCCCTCCCTCCACCACCTCCAACTGCATGCTAAATCCATTCTCACTAAAAACAGTTTACCTGACTGCACGCCGTTGGAGGCGGCATTTAAACCTACACGAATCGGGGGCGTGCAGGCCCTGCCCCCCCCCCCCCCCCCCCCCCCCCATCCCCCATCTCAGTCACTGCTCCCCCCTCCCCCCTTCCCTCTCAGTTTTCAGTGCGACATAAAAATGTATCTGGGCTGTTGCCCATCTGACAGCCTAGTGCTGACAAATCTCCAGGCCGGAATATTTCAACTTTCACTCGCCAAACCCTCGATGATACAACTGACTTCAACCATCGTGTCGGTCGGTCGAGTGTGTGTGGTGTATTCTATGACTAAGGAGGAGGTTCGATCGGGTGATTCAAGACTGATAAGACAGACTAATATCAGTGGGAACAATGTGACTGAAATTTATGCAATCGAATAACGCATAGTCGGGCGCATTTGTGTTGTGTGACTGAACAGCGTAATCAAGGGAAGAAATAGAATAAGGTATATTTAGGCCCGTGTGTGTCTGAAAACTGTGTGTGAAAGTCCAAGTGCAATGTGTCAAAGTGTTACTAAAAGGTGCGGCCTTTAGCACTAAACTAAATTGACAGATAGCCAAGCTCGTCTTCTAAAAGACAGTGACTAAAACGAGCGGTTGCTCGCTAAATTGATCATGCATGGGTTAACTCAACTGTTGAGTAGTTAACGCTGCCTTTTGCGACCTTACAATGAACTGATCGAGGGACAAGCTTACCATCTGAAAAAGCTTAGACTAAAACGTGCGACCTGTCACTACTTAGACCAAAACGTGCTAAATCCATTCTCACTCAGTAAAAACAGTTTACCTGACTGCACGTGCACGCTGTTGGGGGCATTTAAACCTACACGAATCGGGGGCGTGCAGGCACTGCCCCCCCATCTCAGTCACTGCTCCCCCCTCCCCCCTTCCCTCTCAGTTTTCAGTGCGACATTAAAATGTCTGTACATAGACTCAAACGTGCGACCTGTCTCTACTAAGACTAAACTGTGCGACCTGTCTCCAAATTAAAATTTTAAAAAAGACAGATGGTGAAACAAACAATCTTAATTATAAACAAAATAAATCTTTACTAACCAAATTGATCGAGGGCCAGCAAATCGCTAAAATTCAGTAACCGAGATTTAGATTCACAATCTTATCTTGCCGCACATGTGACTAAAACTAAAAGACGTTGCCTCACTAATTAAGTCCGTAACGTGACGTGGTTTTTGGTCACAATTAAACAATTAAACAATTAAACTGTAAAACGTTCCTATAACATTCCTTGCTTGTTTTTGGATTCTCATTAAGTCCCCCAAAACATCATAACATTACAAAAGTACGTGTGCGTATCACTATACTGTGACTACCTTCAGCAATAATTCGCAGAGTGCAAGTAAAGCAAGGCGGGCAGGTCATGACAAGAAAGCTGTAACTTTTCAGCGCCCACAAACTCATCTCACCGTCAATGTCAATTATGTCACGACATGGGCCTTGAAGGATTTAACGAGTGCACAACCATGTTTTTAGTTCGTCTGTCAAGTTTCTCTGCGCACGGAGATGAAGTGATGTCAGATACGTCCGTGGAAAATGGACTTTTTGCTGATTAGTGCATTAGCTAAAAACAGATCGTATAAAATGAACTGAAAACATGTGTGGACAGAAAACAGCATGTGTGAAGTGGACTTAAAACAGCATGTGTGAAGTGGACTGAAAACAGCATGTGTCAAGTGAACTGAAAACAGCATGTGCCAGTGAACTGAAAACAGCATGTGTCAAGTGAACTGAAAACAGCATGTGTCAAGTGAACTGAAAACAGCATGTGTCAAGTAAACTGAAAACAGCATGTGTCAAGTAAACTGAAAACAGCATGTGTGAAGTGAACTGAAAACAACATGTGTCAAGTGAACTGAAAACAGCATGTGTCAAGTAAACTGAAAACAGCATGTGTCAAGTGAACTGAAAACAGCATGTGTCAAGTGAACTGAAAACAGCATGTGTGAAGTGAACTGAAAACAGCATGTGTCGAGTGAACTCAGTGAAAACAGCATGTGTGACTAAAATGAACTGATAACAGCAAGTGTTAAGTGGACAGAAAACAGCCACTGTGTCAAGTGAACTGAAAACAGCATGTGTGAAGTGGACTGAAAACAGCATGTGTCAAGTGAACTGAAAACAGCATGTGTCAAGTGGACTGAAAACAGCATGTGTGAAGTGGACTGAAAACAGCATGTGTCATGTGAACTCAGTGAAAACAGCATGTGTGAAGTGGACTGAAAACAGCATGTGTCATGTGAACTGAAAACAGCATGTGTGAAGTGGACTGAAAACAGCATGTGTCAAGTGAACTGAAAACAGCATGTGTCAAGTGAACTGAAAACAGCATGTGTCAAGTGAACTGAAAACAACATGTGTCAAGTGAACTGAAAACAGCATGTGTCAAGTGAACTCAGTGAAAACAGCATGTGTGACTAAAATGAACTGATAACAGCAAGTGTTAAGTGGACAGAAAACAGCCACTGTGTGAAGTCAACTGAAAAAAGCATGTGTGAAGTGGGCTTAAAACAGCTAGTGTGGAAAGGGCTGAAAACAGCATTATGTGAAGTGGATTAAAAACAAGTGTGATGCAAACTGGTAAGAGAATGATTGTGTGAAGCGGATTGAAAGCAAGTCTGTTACGAACTGAAAGAGTAAGCTTTTGTGTGAAGCGGACTTAAAACAGCATGTTTGCACGAGTAGACAATATAAACGGAATGTTTGGACTGGACTGACATCGACACGTGTGAAAAAGAATAAAACCAGTATGTGTGAAAACTTTGAATGCAACGCGAGTGGAAAGGACAAGATAAGATAAAATATGTGGATTAAACTAAAAGCAACAAGCAGACTGACAAACGCATCTGCGATGTGGATTGGAAGCAGCATGATGTATGCTTTGTACACGCGATCAGTCGCAGCAGCCTCTGCATCTTAGCGAGAGAGTTTCCTCCTATGTCACAACCGGAAAGTTCACCACTGTGCATGCACGTGAGACAGGTAGCACAGCAGCCTCTGCATGTCATGTATGGACGAGAAGTTCAAGGTGAGGGTGACAGTGGCCCAGTGGCCCACGCGCAGCCCCGTGTACCACAAGCCTGACGGTCTGCGGTTCGCGCACCCCAACACGCTCAAGGTTCGAGCCAACCAAAAGTACGTGGTGGAAGCGATCATCACGCCGGCCAAAACTCTCACGTATGTTGTTTTGTTTTTATTTTGTGGTACAGTGGACACCCCATTAATACCCCCTCCCCCTCCTCCTGCCCATACATTCCCTTTTTAAGGCCAACTGATCCTTCTACCTACCCCCGTCCCTCCTCCTTTACCTTGGAAACTCTGCTGTTCATGTAACGTCTTCAAATTTGTCGCTACTTTTAGACTCCCTAACTTTCCAATTTGTTTGATGGTCTTCACAAAGGGGGAGCATCGTGTCACTTTGGTATGTACACTGATTGCCCATGGGACTTTTCTCAAGTTGCGAACCACAAAACTGAATGCGTGCAGCGACGCCATATTTTCTCCCTGCATCGTGCGTGTGATCGTGTTTTGCGGTTCCCAGCTATGAGACACCGTTAGCTTGGGGTCTCAGTTTAACGTGCGCAACATTGCAAGGGGTTCATTCATGTTACGCAGCTTGTCTATAGTGTGTTAACTGTGGCAGTGTATTCGTGTGAAATGAGTTGACATTAGTGTTGACTGACAGCTACTGATTGATAAGCGGTCACTAAATAATCATTCAACCAATCAACCAACTTGCTATTTTTGTGC
This sequence comes from Littorina saxatilis, assembly GCF_037325665.1. Lineage (NCBI taxonomy): Eukaryota > Metazoa > Mollusca > Gastropoda > Littorinimorpha > Littorinidae > Littorina > Littorina saxatilis. The sequence continues at coordinate 51,359,265 of NC_090261.1, read as the reverse complement.
TTTGTGTATGCGCGCCACCTTCTCTCTCTCTCCCTCTCTCTCTCTCTCTCTCTCTCTCTCTCTCTCTCTCTCTCTTTCTCTCTTCGTCTTCGTCTTCTTCTTCTTCTTCTTCTTCTTCTTCTTTTTTTTATTTTTTATTTTTTTTTTTTTAAACAAAGTGTCATACCACGAGACCAACGTTACGTTTATGTTTGACAGGTTCGCAGAAAGAGGTTCGCAGAAAGACAAGAGTTCACGTTCATGACTGACTCGAACTTTTAGTTTTTAGTATCGCCTACTTTTTCTGCAGGTTCACTGTCCTCGCTGAGTGCTCTGTGCACGGTGTTAAAATCATGACAAAAGAGGGAGAAGGTCAGCTGAAAGTTTTCTGATTTGCTTTAGTGAAAAAAAAACCCAAATCTTTAAAGAATAAGCCCTGAGACGCAGCACAACGAAAAAACGAGGATAAAACAAAGTCATTCAAATGGGCTGTAAACTGCTCCATTTGACACGGAGCGTATTCATTTCAACATATAATAAACTGAAAAGTATCATTAAAGATACAAATAAAAATAAATGCATGCTTCGAGCAGCACAAAAACGGGACTAGTTTACTGTCCTTTTCCCTTGTACCGTCGAATACAACACAAACAAGTCGCGTGAAGCGATATCAACACATTTAGTCAATCTTTCGGCATGGTAGTAAAATACACAAACTGAAAACCCGGGATCAGTCATTAT
>NC_090261.1:51351045-51353545 GCF_037325665.1 Littorina saxatilis | reverse complement strand
TTCGTCAGCATCAAAAGTCTACGATATAGTTTGTGTCATACATGTGATACAATGATATGATAAGTTACTGTCAATTTCCCAATAAACAGAATATTGTGAAAATAGTCTGACAGATCAATTAAGTGTGTTAGCACAAAATGTATCGCTGTCAGAAGTTTAAAACTCTTGTGCTCATTTTTTTCAAGTGGATGAATGTATATTTGCGAATGTAAAATCGAAACTAGAATATGTAGGATTGCGGTGTCTCCCGAGAGGTGAAAGTGAAGTCAAAATAGAAACTATTCATGTATATATAGATATATAGATATAGATAAGAAATCAGATAAGAAGTATAAATGGTTGTGGATGTACAGTGTACAAAAATGCCACCCTTTGAAATGTTTGTCACTCCCACATGTGTTCAGCTGTATACTTCATATTTAGGGTACATTAGATTGGGATGGGGAATGATAATAGTACAAATATGTAGGTAAAATGATTTAATTTTTACGCTTTTTAAAAATTAATGTTTAAATTCGCAGATTACCTCAACAGTAGGAGGTTGACATTAAGTAGGCGACTACACTCATCCGAACCCTCGGTGAAGACTCCTTGTAATTGCTGTTTCAACTCATACATTATCTAAATGTGTTGGGTTTTTAGTTGTTGTCTTTTTGTATGCAAGGCTCTACGGAAAAACCAACAAAATCTGGATGACTAGAAGAATCGAGTTAGTGTGGCTACTATAGCCTACTCACTGCCAAACTCGTACTTTTGAGTCAATACCCGAATTTAGAATACACTTTCGAAACAGCATAAAAGTCAAACTTTGGAACTTGTCATCCCGTATCCCAAGCCAGTGTTCACAAAATATGAAGTTATTCACTGAACAAATTTAGGATGTACAGGGTCGACCCCCCCCCAAAAAAAAAATGCAACCCATACAAATTCTAATACCTTCTGGATCTGTTCAACAAACTACTTCATATTTGGTGTACACTAACTTCCGATTATGCCTGATAAAATCTGTAAGTTTCAAATATATCGGTCAATTGGTTTGATTTTCGTGTTTTTTTCAAACAAAATATCCAAATTCAGGAATCGGCTGAAAACTATAGGTTTGACATTGAGCGGTAAACACACTCGCGCTATTTCAACCTTCCAGATTGGTTATCATTGATTTTGTTTAGATCACCAATTATCTGGGGTGTATTTGTATACTTTGAATTTCAGATATCCCCAAAGGTAAAAGTCTGGAAAGTTTAAATCGGGTAAGAGTGGGTACAGCTCACTGTCAAACTTCCTACTTTTCAGCCGATTCCTGAATGTGGATATCTTTTTCGAAAGAGCACAAAATTGAGACCACTTGACCTATATACTTGAAACTTCGTGATATGATAACGCATAAGCTGAAACTAAGGTACACCAAATCTGAAGTATTTCGTTGCACAGATGCAGAAGTTATTAGCCTTTTCATTGGTTTCATTTTTGGGGGGTCACCCTATATTAGCATTTTAGTCGGTGGCACTTTGGGGGGGTCAGACGAGTCACTCTCTACTATATACGAGCGATAAAGCTTGCTTCAATAAGAGCTTTATAAACATTCTCACTCAGTTTTAGTTTGCAGACAGCATTGGAATTACTTCCTCGTCAAACTGACTGCGCGACTGTCAATTTGCTAAATGTGATCAACAACTGAATTTGACCATGACTGATCGAGTGACAGTATTGTGGACTGAAAGCAGCTGTTGACAAGTTGAATTGTCGCTGACAGCATGTGCGTAGTTATCTCAGTGCGTTCATCCATTTGTCACACGCTTCATACTCATTGCCTTCACCTTCAGAATTAAAGGATTGCAAAGCAAGTAGCATATATAATATATAGCAAACTATTTCAACTGACCAAAACATATTTGGTGTATGTGTGTGTGTGTGTGTGTGTTCCGGTATGTGTGTTTGTGTGTGCGGCGTGTGTGCGTTCCGGCGTGTGTGTGTGTGTGTCTGTGCCGGTGTGTGTGTGTGTGTGGATATGTGTGTGCGTGTGTGTGTGTGTTCCGGTGTATGTGTGTGTGTGTGTGTATCAGTGTGTGTGTGTGTGTGTGTGTGTGTGTGTGTGTGTGTGTGTGTGTGTGTGTGTGTGAGAGAGAAAGAGAGAGAGAGAGAGAGAGAGAGAGAGAGAGAGAGAGAGAGAGAGAGAGAGAGAGAGAGAGAGAGAGAGAGAGTCAGCCTTGGCTGTGCAACAAAATCGAACGGTTTCCATCAAGACGAGTTTGGCTTCTGCACCTGGAACTTTCATACGGCTACGGGGTACTTAATCCAGTGTGTAGCTTGGAAATAAGAAACAGGGTTTTGAGACACCTCCCCCCACCCCTCCCCCCCTTTCATCCCCCCCCCCCCCCTCCACGGATGAGACGAAAAACCGAGGTCCCTTCGTGTACACTACATTGGGGTGTGCACGTTAAAGATCCCACGATTGACAAAGGGGTCTTTCCTGGCAAAATTGTATAGGCATAGATAAAAA